>NW_026562379.1:11405916-11508416 GCF_027474105.1 Poeciliopsis prolifica
AATTTTGTTTGTATCCGGGAATCATGAATCAAAGGCTCAATAAAAGGAGGTACATTGAAGAGATTAGAAAAAACAAGGACTCTGTTCTTTGCTTGCTCCTTCATTGCCTTAACCAGTTGACCAAACTACTGAGAGTAAGAACAGGTCCCTATGTGATGTGGCAATGTGAGCATGTACAAGACACCAGCTGACTGTAAAAGCAGGTTGAAGGTAAGCAGAGGTTGATTTAAACAGAACCAGAAGTTCTGCTGTGTATAAAGTCCTAATGGATAAAAACATTAGAGTTTGGCTGAAAGACATGTGTTGGAGCACTGTGCTAACTCTTTGGATCTTTCTGATTCTTTTGGGCCGAGATGCAATCTGGAGCCGTCCAGCACAACCACAGTTTCTATTTCTGGTTGAGAACTCACTGAACCCACTCCCCTGACTGGAACTGTTCTGTTTCAGTGCAGAGATACAAAACAACGCTTTCAGTTTAGGGCAGAAATACTCATACCTCTGGAAAATAATGGACTATAACCTTTCAATTCTAACAACACTTGTGTTGTGTTGTTATGTAGCGGCCCAGTCAGAGTCCCAACTTCAACCTGATGGATTTTCTGTGGAGCAAGCAAAAAATTATGATGCTTCATATTTATTTTTCTTTCACTGATTATTGTGAAGGGTTTAATAATTTTGGCCACATCTTTTTTTTTAAGTGGCATAAAAAGTAGTTTTTTTTATTTTATTTTATTTTATTTTTTTCTAAATTAAGAGTCCCACACTGTTTTACTCAGATCTGACTCAGGTCTGAGCAGAAACAATCTTTTTGATTAAAAAAAGTAAAAAAACAATATTTTGAATTGCAAAACTAAATCTGCCTTGGATGAAAATAATTTTGGGTTAACTGTATTTGAATAAAAAATAATTCAGTACAAAGAGCAGGCCTACTCATAATTTATACACATTTTATAAAAAGGCAGAAAGCAGACCAAATAACTCCATAATTCATAACTCTAGTCTGGTGTTGGCCAGGACTGGTGGAGAAAAGCTGAGCTTCCTCTGGGAGTTCATATGAATCCAAGACAAATAGGTGGAAACACAGGAGCTCAAATCCCAAAATTCACAGCTGTTTTATGGAAAAACTGCAACTAAAAAGCAGTTTTGCTTATGCACGTCATGGGTTGTTTTTAGTCAATGGATTATGGAGCCCAATGAACCATGGGCTCCATAATTTTGACCACACTGACCAAACAGAAACATGTGTGTTTAAACAAAATGTTTAAACACTTATTAGGCTCACACTGTACCTTCAGGAGTTATGGACGCACAGCAAACAAGGATTACAGCTCACCGTGCTGAAGAAATGACGTTTGTTTAGTAGCAATTGTCTGACTGGTCTCTGCTCTAGTCCACACTGTGCTGTTGCATCCAGTCAGTTCTGTAACAGCAAACATGCAAACCAAATAAAACTGCAGATTTAGATAAAAACAAGGAAGAAAAAGTTCTCCAATTAAGGGAATGCAAATTGAGGATTGTATGCAAAGAATGGGAACTGAAAACTCACCATTTATTTTAAGAATCAGAGTGTGAGCACAGAAGCTTAAAATGAGTGGTCCAATAAGTGATCAAGTGCTACAAGTTTGGAATAAATGCTTCATAGTGGTGATGTAATTTGGAAAAACTATTTAATGTCTTTTCCTGCCACAAACCAGCATGATTCAGATCCTGTATCTGAATGACTAAACCACATACAGCTCAGCAAGACTGGTAGAGTGGTCAGTCTTTCCTCTGCCTAAATCCTCCAGAATTCTGTGTGGTTCTGGATAGTAGTTCAGTGAATATTCATTTTCTTTAACCCAAAGCTTATATTTTAGGCCTTAGGAGTTTGGGGTATGTTGAAGTTTTTTTTGTTTTTGTTTTATTATTCTATAACTAAATGGGATTTTCCCAATGAATAGAGAGAAACATCACAAATGTGAAAAATCCACCACTGCAGAAGTGGAAAGCATTTTTACAAATTATACTTACATTAACACTATAAAAACACCAACAGTTTCCAATGTTTAAGATTAATAACACAGGGTCATGCAGCAATTTATACATATAAAAAACAGAGCTAGTCTAAACTTGTTTGCTGTTGTTGGTTAACAACTTCTGTTGTGATGGTAATTTTGGCTTCACATCTTCAGAAAATCTAATTAAAATCTGTTAAACTGAAAACTACTGAAGCCAAATGATTGAAACAAAGTAGGGTTTGATTTCCACAAAATGTCCCTCCTATAAATTGCTTATTTCAATTAATAAGAAATTGCTTATTTCTTTTAGAAATAAGAAATTTGCAGGAGGGACATGTTACAATAAAACTAGAATTTACTGTGCCTAAAAGAATTTCACTAAAAGTGAAATTCCCTCACCAGAATGATGTTAGGCCAGGGTTGACATGGGTGTAAAATAGGTTTAAGACGGAAAGAAATGGCTGCATTTAGGAAGGAAATGGTGGAACATTTGATTAATCCATTTGAAATAAAATACACAATATGCCTAATTGTATATTGAACAAACCTAGGTTTTACATTTATGAGTTGACATTTTGTTATAAAGAACAGTGGCACATAATTGTGTGTGCAGCCTACTTTCATTTTAGACTGATGAATGGAAAACTGCACAGCTGGAAGCCCAAAAAGTGAAACTCTAGAAATAAACTTTCTTTGACAGACTTCCCCTTTAACAATCTTTTCCTCAGCCAATTTATAAATCCAAATGCTAAAGGAATTTTTTTTGGAGTGCCTCAGGAGTTCCAGCAACAATTGGCTTAATGGGGACCCAGTCAGCAAACAGACGCTTTGGCCATGTTTTTTCAGACTGGGGGTCCAAGTTAGCAGTTATACAAGCTCTCCCACTGATGGCAACTGAGTAGCAAGAACAAATCCAGCATCTTCTTTGCAATCCAGCAATAATTAAGACACTTTTTGGTTTTAGACCCAATGTGGTACTCAAACGCAAACCTCATGTTTCTGTGCAAGAAGATCGAAGGACGTAAGCTTCAAGGTTTGAGCAGCAAAAGGAAGAATCATCAGCTTTCAACTGCAACAAGATCCATTTTCATTTTTCTTTAATTAAATATCCTTTTAATAAAGTAAAGCAAAAAAGTATTTACACATTTTCAATTAAACTGTAATCAATGGGTTGGATAATTACAAGCACCTTCTGCCGGCTGAGGAGAGAAAAATATAAATACATGGAAAAACTGAAGCTTCATTTCAGAGGAGAGGGGTTACATTAGCATCTTTTCTTTGAAAAAACAGGAAAAACTAGCCATCTTGTATTTACAGAGCTCTTCTGAAATTCCATTCATGGAAGCAACAAAAGGCCTTAGAATTTGCAGGTAAACTTTTTTTTTTCTTAAAAGTCCTATCTCAAAGTGATTTTGTGTTCTCTGTAAGCTTTATTCAAGTTTTATCTGATATTTCTCTTTTTAAAATCCGATGACAAGCTCTGGAGGGGATTGCAGCTGCAAACCAGCTCTTTCTCAGTCCATAGTTTTGTTTCTGAAGCGAAGGAAAGGAGCCAGGCGGCTGCATCAGCAGGTTGGGATGCAGGTTCAGCGGGTTGTTGCAAGAAGCATTGTCATCCTCCCGCCACCAGAGGCGCAATAGAGTCCATCAAATCTTTCCTCAATGATACTGTCCCGTGAAAAGCCTAATGTTCAGAACCGTCGCTTGTGTCTGAAATGTGCCAGACGTTCCTCGCCGCTTCTCTTTGTAGTTTTGTTATTTTATTATAAAAAAAAAGAAACACTCGATTCACTCAGCCAACACTGGAAATAACAAAAAGCTACTCAACTACGTAAGCCCACCATGCAGATCGGACGCACTCAGTGGCTGCGGCCGGCCTACATGATAAAAGATGAATTCATCAAAAATATAAATGGGATCAACATTTTGCTTTTCTCTTTAAACGCTTATTAGGCAAATACGATTTGAATAGTGTTGCTGTGTTGAGGAAAAAGCCATTCGCAAACAAGCTCAAACATCACTGCAGCATCTTCAACAGCTTGTAACAAGCATCTCTTATATATCCTCTCTATTTAATCCTGTAGTTTTCTTATCAGAAAAAAAGACATTCTGTGGCTGGGGTAATTACAAGAAACCCCAAAAAGAAAAAAGAAAAAAGAAAAAAAAGAAGAAAATAAAATGACCGAATGTTCGATCCATAATACAATCTCTCCCATTTGAAGAATTTTTTTCTCTTTTTTTCAGTTTATGCAGAAGGTTTTGCCCCATCAGGCGCTTCTGAATCGTCCACGAAACATTCCCCACCCTTCCAAGGAGCCTTCAGGTTCCCTGGAGCATTCTTAGCTGTTATCGGATTCGTCCTCCGCTTCCCGGAGCCACGTGAAGAAGGCAGTGACGGACTTGAGGGCCACTCCCTTGCCCTGCTGCTCAGCGGTGTCTTTGCTCGACTCCCACTTGTAGAAGGCTTCTTCTTTGATCACGTCCTCGTCGTAAAGGGTGTCGAAGAACATCCGAAGCAAATCTGATGGGAGGGTAGACATAAGAAGTGGTCAGAAGCAAAAGTGTTGGAAATTTAACTTTACATTTAGAACTGGGAACAAATTTTGGATGCAAAAACATTCAAGGTCTTGAACTTTTTAGTATTTAGTCAGAGGACAACCACAAATTTTATGTGAAGTCAAGTCATATATTAATGACGTAGAAGTAAAGAAATATAAATCAAGAATCACAAAACTGGTTAATTCTTGATAAGTTGCAGAAATTCGCAGCTCAGCTGACAAGGAAGATTAGGCATTTACTCCACAAATCTGGTAAAAAGGAAAATGCTTATCCTGACTGAAAGGTGGTGTTAGTGTCATGCCTCGAAGGCAGAGTTGACGCGAAAACCTGAAACCACTGAAGAATCTATGACACTTGACCTGTTTTGCAAATGATAGGCATCCAAGTTTTGACTCAGGGTGATACAAAATACAAAGTTTCGTCACCCATTTTAGATTTTTATTTGTGAAAAAAATAAGGATATTTTCCATTCCACTCTACAATTTTGCACAATTTTATAAATCTACTGAGATTTGTGGCTGTAATGAGACGCAATGTTGAAAAATTAAAGGCGTGGGAATACTTTTGTAAGAAGAAGCGGCAATGCAAGATAATTTGATAAGCTTACTGGCAGGCTGCTCCATCTGCACCATCAGAGCCTGCAGGCCGTAGAGAGCCTGCAGCTCCCTCTGCTCGTCCTTCAGGTACCTCTGCAGCAGCTTGGCCCTCTGCTTGATGACTTCACCGTCCACTTTGTATGGGTTCTCACCTGAAGGGGAAACAAGCTCAAGGGTTGGCTTTGTGGAAATTTAAACTCATTGGCTTGTTTAGAATAGGTCGATACTCACAGATAATGGCTGACTGACAGACGCATGTCATCAGTGTCCGGACAAACATGCTAGACGACATTTGTTGCTCATCTAGATTGACCTAAAATGAGAAATAAATATTCATCCACAGATGAACCAAAGTGGTATAAATGTCTGCATATTTTGATAAAATAACTGCTGACTTAAAATAAAGAAACATGTTCAAAAAACTAAAGTGGAAAATGAATATTTTGGTGGCCCTTCAGGATCAGGGCTCTTTTCTCTACAGCATATTAAAACATAGCAGCATTTACACAAATATCTTCAAAAACAAGCCAGAGAAGACTAGAACTGAAATCAAGATGATGCTGGACACAAACCTCAATCCAGTCAAAGATCCTCTCATTGTCCGCCTTGTCGTGAAGCAGTCTGTCCAGCTGCTTGGTCAGCTCTGCTGAGCTCATCTCCTTCCTGCTCTTCTCTGATTCTTCGCCCAGAGTGAACTCAACGTTCTGCAGAAAAAGGAACGTTATGGTCAGCATGTCAGGGTTACAGAGGAGTTCGCTTCACGACTCCAGTAGATCGCAGTGGAAACGCTGCGAGCTGAAATCACAAACAGTCACATAAAATGGTGGAGTTTATTAATCAATGTTTACTATGATTAATTATAGTAAAGGAGCATGAAGTTAAGAGCAAAGACATACACAGATGTAACCAATTATCTATTTATATAACCTGATAAGCTCCTCAGATCTACATTATTCAGTAACTTTATTATTGAAACAGTGAACAACAAAGCTGTTCCAGCAGGGGGGGAAAAAAATTTAAAATCACAAAAGACCAAACAGTTTGTGGCAACATGCGAACAAGGTGCAGCCATTTAGGTTTTTATCAGCTGATACCAATTTTGTCTGAAGTCTGATGATGATGCACTGATCAGACTAACCTTCTCTGTCACAAACTTGTTGACGTCCACATCTTCAGGCAGGAAGTCTGTCCACCGTAGGCCAGCTTCTCTCCACATGGTGCCTGCCTTTTTATGGCTCTGGTGAAATCAAGATGCACGTTTTTTTGAAGTGTAATTAAAAATGTTACCAACACTATTGTTCATAGATATCACATTGACACCAGTTTACGGTGCTCAATCACCCATTTTAGTTTACTTTGACCAGTGTGTGTTTTTAAAGCTCGTACTTCAGAAGGCGTGTATATATAGCTCTTACCATTTCTTTGCAAAGTAAAGTGAGGATGTAGACCAGCAGGACTCCAGCTTTGGCCATTGGGATCAAAGGCTTAGAGATCTCCCTGCAGAGGTCAGAGAACATTAAAAACTTTGTAAAATACAACAAAAAAGTCCCAATAGTTATACAAATAAATAAATAAGAGCGGTTCTTACCTGAACAGTTCGCCCATGGGAATGCCTCCCTCATGCAGCATGGGAGTGATCAGTTCTGCCAGGTAGAGAAAGATGTGGGGGATGTCTATTGCCATGTCTTCAGCAACCTCCAGAATCTCCTGAAACCTGGAGGCATAAAACACATCACATTGAAATATGAGTTTATTTGAGAGGAAAAGGATAAAGCTAAACATTGTAGAACAAGAACGAACTAAGTAAAAGCAAATTTTAACAATCCTGCGTAAATAACTTTAGATTCTGAGAAAATAGTCCAGCTAATGATTTAGTCTGATTACTTGCAGGAACCAGCCTGTGGAAGACCGAAGACAATCCAGTCTTGGGTCTTTCAGTTTTGTGAACATCTGTTTTTCAACTTTTTGAAGCATTCAGCATGACTTGCTGTCATGTTGGGAATTACTGTAATAGTTCAAATGTCAGTGCATCTCTAATCAACAGAGTAAAGCACCATGTTGTGGATGTGAGGTGATCCTTTACATCTGTTTTGACTGCAAATTTTAAAAATCAACCTGCAATAACTTTTACTGGTGAGCTTCTTCATACGGACCCTTTATAGTACTGTTGTGTTGGGAGGATGCCGGTCTTAATTAGCTGGTGCAGCAGCTGGCCCATGTGCTCCCTGGCGATGGTGCTGCGCTCCAGGGTGGACTCCAGTCCGTGCCGTACGAACACAAACAGCAGCTCAGCGCTGTTCATCTCCCGCACACACTGCAGGGCTTCCTGTTGGGACACCCATGCAAAGAGCTGATAAGGACATTTATTTCTCTTTCAGCATTTCTAAAATTTGACAGAAGTATGAATAGATAAAAATGAAGGAATTCAGTTCATAAAACAAAGGTGTGCTGTGTTGAAGTACCTTCATGTCGTTGATGTGGAGGTACTCCTCTATGATGGCTGCTGACTTCTTTTCTATCTCGGCCTCGGTCAGAGCGGGCTTAGCAGGGGTCTGCTGAGGTGGCGGAGTGGCAGCTGCCTGCCGCTTCACTGTTTATGCATAGAACAGATACATAAATAACCAAAATACTGAATATCAACTTCACTGACAGAATATCACAGCTTTGTCTCTCATTCTCCACCACATTGTCACCTTGCTCTTTGCTCCTGGCTCTCTCGCTACTGCTTTGGTCTCGCTCTTCGGTCACGCTCGCCACTCGGCGGACCGGATCAGTTGAGCTGCGTTGCTCTCTATCCCGGCTTCGTTCCTCTTTTTCCCGGCTGAAGCTCCGTTTGGTGACCTGTATGCGGTTTCTATCATCTCTTCGCTCATCCCTTCTGTCGAAGCGATCACCACCTCTATCAGAGCGGTCGCTGCGCTCTCGACTCGAGCTGTTCCTGTCCAGATTACGGTTAGCAAAAAATTTTACAAACCACTCAGTCCTACACAGCCCTTGTTATTGAAGTTTGAACTAAAAACTTGGGTAGCAGAAACTGTTGCTCACCTCTGAGGAACTCTTCTGTCCAACTCTTGTGATGCGGATGAAGGCTGCTGCAATGCAGAAAACCTATTCAGAGTGCTGGTGGCTGGACGGTTTCCAGACTCTGAACCTGGAGATAAAGTGAACATGAGACAAGAATTCACTTTAAACTTGAACATACCTCGGATTATTAGATGCAGATGTCCCCTTTATGATAAACATACCAGAATCTGAAGGTTTGGCACTGGTGCCACCACTGCTGCCCTTCCCCCAGCTGCCCCAGGTGCCCTTACCACCAGGGGCCAGTAGCTGATTGTTGAAGTCAAGAACAGGAGTCTGAAAATAATGGAGCTGATTGTTAAACTATAGTTGTGGAGCGGAATAAACTTTACAGAGCTTAGACTTACCTTAGTGATTTTACTAAGGCGAGAGGTGTCGATCGGTCGGTTCTTTGAGATGGGGACTGTGTTCCAGCCCTCATCCTGAGGCGGAGCTCCCCGGCCTGCGGTGTGAGGACCACCTCGGCCTCCGGAACCTCTTTCTCCCATTCTGCCTCCTGGGCCTCCTCCACCAGACTCCTTCTTGGAGATGAGAGCCTGCTGCACCTTCATGTGCTCCCGGTGTTCCTCCATCTCAGCGTCTTTGTGGATCTCGTCGATGGTCTTAGGGCCTTGGTCTCCTCTCCGGGGTATCCATTTGTTCTAAAAGTACAATACAAAGCATTCATAACTTTAGGACCAAGTTTAAACAACAGAAAAGAAGGCTTTGATGCACCCAAATCAGCTTCTATTTAATTGATTAAATTTGACTAAAGAAATATAGTGAGTGTTTTTAGAGAAAGTGACCCAAATCTTGTTCTTATAAAAAAATTGTTCAATCAAGCCCAAAAGTATTTCAAATTAAATGCCCTTTATTTAATCCAGACATTCTGTCCACAATGAACAACACCCCTCTTCAACAAAAGTCAAAAAAATGTGACTACTTTACTTGTTTAATTTTTATTTGGTCAAGGAGAACTTTTGATTTGTCGATTTTGACCAATGTGACAAAGTTTGGACACTCCTACTATGGAGGTTTTTTATGCTTAAATTACTAAGTTTTCTATTGCTCTTTACTAAAAAAACAACCCATATTACATCTTAACAAGACGGTTTAAATCTTTTTCAGTTTTTATTAGCCCTTCCTATTGCATCCAAAGACTCGATCATTACGATAACTGTTGACCCCACATGCCAGACAATTTCAAACAAACAATGTGACCTCTGTCATATTCAAACCACTGATAATAGTGTCTAATGAGTCTACAGGCATTCCATGTCTGGTACACTTTATTCATTGTTTTGACTGCCAATCAGGTGGTCAGAAGACAATGCTTCACTCATGGTGAAGCACTAAAGCCCTCTGGCGAACTAAATCACATATGCACTGAACTTCTTTTATTTTTTTTTGTCAGTGAGTGTATTTCCGAATGACTGAATAATAACTTACAGGAAACAAAAGCTCATCCACCTAACCCACCAAGGAGATGAAAAATCCAGATTTGAACAACAATTATGGTGAGTCCATATAGATGTGTCAATATAGATTAATCCCATATGAAATTAATCAAAAATGCAAACAGAAAAGATCAGTCTGTTGTCTCAGCCTATGGCACAGAGTAGCTCTGTGTTCGGGAGCTGAGAAAAATATGTCTCTCTCATATGAGACTTGCACAGATCAAGGCTACAAGACCAGTGCATATGTCTGCAGGGCTACATTTAACAACACACACAACACCAAACAATAATTGCATGTTTGACTCGCATGCAATATTTCCTTTCAGAGATGCCCTGCTTTTTATTAATCTAACATCAACCTTCCTGTTTAAACAGAGACAACTTCAGTATGCTCCACAGCAAATGGTCCATCTGGTTGCAGATTGGATGAACGATCACATTCAGGATGCACTGATGGTTTTCTGGCCAATCACTGAAAAGCCTGACTTTCCCATTACAGTTCTGGCCGATACTGATGTTTTTGTCTGAAAAGTAGCTCAATATAGCGACAAAGTCGCTCAGCTGGCAACATTGGGTTGAGCAAAAGGGGACAGTGGTGTATTGTCAGACCTTTGCAGTGATTAAGACCGGTTTCACGGCTTACTGCCCAAAATGAAGGAAATGGGGTCTGATTTATCATCCCTCTTCAACAAAAGTGCACCCCTAATCACAATCCATCATGTTCTGAATCCAGCAGAGTGATTGTGTTATGATTTCCAAAACTGAACCAGAATAATAAGTTTAACCAAATGAGCCTATTAGGAATGACCAATACATCGGCACTAACATCGTTATACGTTGACCGGAACAAGAGCGTTTACAATCTCACTTAAAAAAAACAACTCATCCAGAGATGAGCACATCACAAAATGATTAAACATGCAGACAAAAAAATTCAATGAAGAAAATAAGATCATCCATGATATGTTCACATTACATTTTGAAGTGAACCAACAACAAATAATAACACCCCCAAAAACTTGAACATTTTTAGCTACAAATACAAGTCAAGCTCCCATAAATTAGAGGAATCAAATATCAGGCTATTAATCTCTTCATTGAAGGTCGAAAGTGGCCCTAAAGCCCTGAGATTAATTTTGCAGGGATGTATTTCTTCTGAAAACATCAAACTGTTGAAAGATTTGCTTATCTATACCCTAATAGAAATGACTGGAGCTTGTCACAATGTATTTTGCTAAAGCTCTGTATTTCTAAGTAGTTTCACCTTTAAAAATAATTATTGATGTGGTCTTTAGTCAGAATTTTATTTACTGTAGGTGCCCTGTCTCTTTGTAAAAATACAACTTTTAAATTGCATGAGGCCTAACTGTGATATTCATGCTTCTGCATCGATATTCAGAACGACGTCTGTGTGATGATTTACCCGTCGGAGGTCCAGCACATCTTGTAACATGAAGCGGATCCTAGAGGTGGTCTTCCTCTCCTTTATTATTTTCTCCATCTGATTGAAGTACTGGTCCATCCGAGGCTGAAGAGAGACAGAGAGGTTTAGTTTTCCCCATCAGTATGTATGCTGTGTGAGGAGGTTTGTCAATGTACTTTGTGTGTTTCCTGTTACCTTGGCTTTCTCAAAGTCCAGATCCTTGCCAATGGTGGACAACAGTCTGCACAGGCACTCCAGTGACTCCTCATCGTGGTTTTTGAGTAGCTTTACAATGCAGTCGTGCATGATTACCTCTGTGAGCATTTTGAGCTTGAAAAGTTCACCGATGAACTTTATGTTCCCAAGCGAGCGCCGCCTGGCCTTGTCTTTAGCCTCTTCCAGCTCCTCGATTAGCCGCTGCTTCACCTCGTCCTGTTGGAAAAACATCAACAGGAATAAGAGACAGAATAAGACAAGAAAGGCTAGCTGCAACTATCTGAACCTCTAAAATGTTATTTAGAAACATCATAGCATGCATAAGAACAAATAAAATTCTTCATAATAAAACTCTGACGTCTATTTGTATCCCTTTAAGTACCTAACCCTTTAAACCATGATCTAGTAACTTTACCCCTGAGGCAGCTTCCAGCTCCTTTTGCTTCTTCTCAAAGATCTCATCATCATCTTTGTCCTTCTCAAACTCCTTCTGGCACCGGTTTAGCAGCAGCTTGCGGAAATTCACAGTGGCACCAGGCTTATCTGGGGTTATGACTTTCAGCTGAAAAGAGCAGCAACGATAAAGGTTAGAAAAGCAAGAAAAACCAAACTCTAGTTCTGGGACTGCCATAGAAGCTCCTCAGTTCCTCAATGCCATCACTTGGATCAGTGGCCCAGACACGTGGCACAAAACAGAGGTCATCATTGGAGCCAAAAAATAATGATGTATGTAGGGCTGCAACTAACAAGTGTTTAGGAATTTGAATGTTGAGATAATCAATAAACTGGATAAAATGTTGGCACATTCTGCAGATTTTCCATTAAACCATTAAAAACTTTTTACACAATATTAAAAGTACATTTAGAGATTCAAACTAACAAATAATTCAATTGATCTATTGATTTGTTGGATTAACCTGTTAATGACTGGACACAAAAAAGGTCCTTAACAGACACAATAGAATCAACTATTAAATTATTTTAGTAATCGATTCATCACAATTAATTGTTTCAGTCCGAGATGTGCGACAGAATGTTTTTACTTTAGTGAACTTTGCCCCCAGTCTTGGGCAAAGTTATTGCCGTTATTGCCCTATCACTGAGACTAAATATTGCTTCTTTCACTACTGAAGTGAACCTACACTCTTGATTTATGGAACAACTGATGTCTTAAGTCAAATCTTTGCCCTGTATTTTATAAAGAGGAATGAAAGTAAAGGGGTTGAAAATGGACACAATATGCACAAAAAATTGCATATTGTGCAATTTAACTGCAGGTAAATGTGGCTCTACTTACCCCTGAAAGACAGCGGCACATGTTTGCATAGGCCACTGAAAAGTCTGGCTCGGAGATGGCCTTCTCAAAGGTAAGGTCAATCACTCCTTTTAACCTCTCCTCAGTGTCGACAGTCAGTTCCTGCACCTGCTTCATTAGCTGCTGGAATTTTTGTGGGGTGAGTTTGTTGAGGATACTTCGGACGCGCTTGAACAGGTCTTGCGTTTTCATCTGCTCGGGATCGTTCTCCTGTGGCTCCTCTGGCTCCCGGCTCCGGGTGGGTTTCTTTACTGAAGGTTTCCAGGCCTTTTCCGCCTTGTTGAGCTGAATATCATCGTTGAGCGACATGCTGGTGATGATCTTCCTCGGCTCTTTCCTCTGGACCTGCTGAGAACGTCGGGGCCCGCCCACTCCAATGCCCATACCAGGGGGCTGGAGAGGGAGAGAGTTAAACCAACAGAGACAGTTACACTAAGAGTGTAATAAATTCATGAATGCTTTGATAGGTCACACAGAAAAACTGGTAACTCACAGGTCCTCTGCTTCCTCCTCCCATTCCAGGCCTGCCAAGGTTGGCGAAGGAGGGTGTGAAATCAGGACCACAGTTCATTCCAGGAAGACGACTTGGGTCAAGCTGGCGAAGAGGAGTCTTGTTTGCCTGAACAAAAAGAAAACAAGACTGGTTTATGGAGAGCTTTTGGATAAATATTTTTGAGAAATCTCTCAAATGTAACTTTTACAAAGCTACAGGATGAGGAAAATATGCAAAGGCTTAGAGTTAAGGTAAATAGTATCCACCTTGTCTAAGACAACATCGCTGATGGCTGGTAAACCCTCAGGCTTGTTCATACTGGCAGAGATGAACTGGAACCCAAGAAGAAACTCTCTGTCGTATTTCTTCTTCTCTTCTTTGTTAATTGGTTTCCATTGATCTGAAACAGAAGATATAAATCATCAGCTCATTCACTCCAAGCAGTGCTAAACGGAGATCCTCAGTAGCATCAGTGTCCAGAGACCCACCCTCTTTGTACTGGTACTTCATGTCTGTGGCAGCCGGCTCGATGTTCTCTGCATCCAGCTTGTCCTCTTTATCCTCCCAGGTCAGGTCTGCCTCCTCTTGTGCAGGAGGGGCTGCAGCTGGGGGCTTTGGCTCTGGTGGTGGGGCAGGCATCGGCTCAGGCTCAGGCTGGGCAATTACCTGCTCCTTGATCAAACAAATCCAAGTGCAATACTACAATTACTCAAATAATCCAAGAAAGCAGGTTCACACTGAGCCAAAGTGACTGTTTTCATATTACAAGCATTAATTACTCTGTATAAAGGGTTTTTTTCTTTTGTACAAAAAGAAAAAAGAAAAGAATTATCCTTGCAAGCAAAAATTTTCATAATATTTCAAAGTGAAACTGTAAAGTGGAAGAATATTGAGCTAATAATGTCAAAGCACCTTATAATTTCTTTGCAATCAAATGGTAATGTGACTAAAGAGCACCACTTCTTTTATTGACATATGATGCATTCAGGTTTGCTATACTTGTATCACTAATTGCAGAATAAATGTGCCAGAAAATAAAATGGAAATGTCAAACAAAACTAGGAGTGAATGTTGCAAGTTAGTGACTAAATGCCATAGACTTGAGTTTTTTGAAAATACTTGTACCTCCAATTTGAATATTGAAGTGAAATTGACTGGATTGTAGGGGTTGCCACAATACTAATATTTATGCAGCAAGTCTTGATTTTTGCTAAAATCTGATTTATTTTCTTAATTAGGCCAAAACCAATAAAGAAGAAAATTTGGAGATAATTTATGAATAGATAACTTAAAAGTGATCATTCTCTGTAAACTAAATAACACTAAAATCTATACCAGGCTTACTCAGGAAAACAAAGCTGGTAAACGAGCGCAATATGGACAAGATGCTTTTTTTCCAGAACTCAATGATCCACCTCAAAAAATATTTTCCACCCATTTAACAACTGAAGTTGCAGTAAACACACCTCCTTAAAGGCATCTAAAAGGTCTCCAACTGCCTCCTTCTTGTTCAGATCCTTCATCTTTCTCTTCTTCTTTGGCACAGACACAGCAGCTGTAGAAAGGAAAACAATCAGGACATAGACATGTTTAGAAGGGCTTTGAGAAGAAGCAACACAGCTCCAATTTCAGAAAGAGATTGACCTTGCATAGTAGTTTCCACATGAGATGGGGTGACAGTTGGTGGACTGGGAGCCTCCTCCTTCTCCTCTGCTGTGGGAGGAGGAGGAGTAGAGATCATCTCAGATAGGTTGTCAGCTGAGGGAACCGTCTCTGTAGGCAACTGCGTTTCTTCCTTGGTGTCCATCTGGAGCTGCGGAGCATCTTCCTTGACCTCAGAGACAACTTCGGTAACTACATCCTGTACCTCTGAATCAGAAGGTTGGGTCAGGACAACCGGTTTGGTTGGAACTTCCTCGACAGCGGGAGCAGATGCTAACTGGTCGACAGCAGCAGGCGTGGCTGTAATTGTTTGTTTCTCAGCTGCCTCAGCGGCACAGCTCTGCGTGACAGGCTGCTCACTTACATCAGGCTCAGCAATAGGACTGTCGTCGCGCTCAGACATGTCGACTGCAGGTCCGTGGGGGATCTGAGCAGCTGGTAGCGAGAGGCCATTAGGTAAACGGAGGCTGAGCTCCTCAGGCTGAGCAATGGGAGATTCTAAGGTGTCCTCCGAGTGGGTGGGGGGTACAGTAACCGATGACTTCTCATGCTCCATATCTGCCACACCGTTAGAGCTGGGGGCCTCAGCACTCGATGAGTCTAAAGAGGCTTGTATCTCTTCCACTTTAGTCTCTTCCTCACCGGAGTCCTCCTGTTCTACAACATGGTGTGTGTTTTCTGATTTGCTCTGTGCAGAACAGGTGGGGGAAGGGTCAGGAAGGGGTGCAGGGTAGGCAGGGACCTCAGGTGCTGATGGGGGGCTGGGTGTGGGTCCTCTTTGTGGTGAGGGAGCCTCTATCACATCAGCAGCAGGAGTAGAGGCTGAAGGCTTGCTGGGAGGAGGGTGTGTGGATTCGGAGAGTGGAGGGGGTGCAGAAACCTTGACACCAGAGGACGGGGTCTCACTGAGGATGGGATCAACCTTGGGAAGCTCAGGGCTCTGTGGCAAAGAAGGTGGCGTAAGTTTTCCTCCGTCATCTAAAATAAATAATAAAAAGTAGAGAAAAGGTTGTTAAAATGTAGTGGAATTATTTTACACATCATGTATCGACAATTTAATGATGAATTATCTGAAGCAGCCCTCAACCCAAACAAGATTTATGTAGCACCTACCTGGTCTAACCAGCGCCGTTGTAGCAGCAGCAGAGATACTGTCACCGTTGGCCTGAGGCAACACTGTATTATCCGATCCAGATATGGCCGTCTGTTGTGGAACACATAATAAAGAAAAGGCTCACTGCTGAGCATAGCACGCTTTTCCACTTTAACACGAGAAAAAATATTTTTGTTTTTTTTCCTTTGTAAGAAATTTGCAGTGTTTGGTCAAAAGATTTGAAAACAAAACAAAAAACAAAAACAAAAAAACAACAGTCAACATGAAATTTAAGTATATTTGATGAAAAACCCATGATGGCCCAAAGCAAAGTAGAACTTATTTTAAGTACAACCAAAGCAAGTACTAAATATGGTTCATTTTTAAACAAAAGTCTAAAAAAAACAGTGACTTGCATTGTAATTGAATCTCCGTTTGAACCAATACTTCTAAAGAAATTCCACTGCAAACCATTGCCTTCAGATGGTAAAAAGTGTCCATCTGTGTGGACCCTAATCGTAACAATAATGCAGCTGTTTCATGTTTGGTAGAAAACCTTCTGTTGTGTCCAAATTGACATGTAGGATACAAATTAATTTGTGGAAGGTGCTCTGGTCAGATAAAACCACAACTGAAATGTTAGTGGAAAACTTTCAAAACACAACAAACTGAACAAACCATTTTCATTGTGAAAGATGGTGGGGAGATACTTTCTTCCCTCATCAGTTAGGGAAGCAGGACAGTTAATGAAATGATGAATGGAGCTAAATGGAGCTAAATGGAGCCATAGAAGAAAACCTGTTTGAGGCTGCAAAAGACTGGAGCAATCCTAAACCGACAGCCAGGGTAAGATCAATAACCTCAATTAGATTTAGTCTAGACCAAAATCAAATACAAAATTGGTGTCTGTCGAGTGTCTGTTAACTGATGTTCATGTAATGTGACCGATGGCAAAAATGTCAGTCCCTTTCTGTGCAAAGGTAGTAGCTTTATACCTGAAAAGTCATCATTAAAGTATTGACACAGGGCAAAAAATGAATGAGTTTGTTTTGGTGACCTAACTGAGATAACTGAAGGGTCTTCAAAGTATTATTATACTCGTTCATCTTTCAAGTGTTTCAGGTAGCCCTGATCATTCATGTAACTTATGTGAAAAAACATCTGTTCTTGCTGCAACATGTTTAGAATTGAAATAGCATCTTCGGCTTGAATAGTTTTGTTGATAAGCTAACTCCTTTGTTGCACAACTTGAATACAATAGCCTTTTATTATTAATCCCCAGTGGGTCAGGAAAAGTGGCTTTGTCGTCCATCAAAGTCGTTTGTGGATGTCACTTGAATCAAGGGCGTACGGGAAACACAAAACATATGTTCCAGCTAAGGATTTTTGTCGTTAAAAAAAAGAAATTGTGTTAATATTTTTTAACACATTAAAATCTATGTAATTAATCAATCAAAATTAAAGTAATAAAGTTCAGGCCCTAGTTTTCTTGTAATGGTGAATAAAAATAAAAATTAGAACCTTGTATTCGACACATATTGCGCCGTCAGATGAAATCCAATGAGACACTAAAATTTTTGCTTGCAACATAAAAAACCTGAAGGTCACATGAATGCTTTTGCAAGGCTTGGTCACAGTAATCTAACCAAATAAGGCTTCCAACACAGGGTAAAAGTATTAACATAACATACATAGCTATAAACAGAATGACAATATCAGTTTTTGGTCTGAACACAAGTTCAGTTTGTACTTTATCTTTCTAACTGAACTCATTGCGTGCTACTTCAGCTCACCTGTGGGGGCGTTGGGGTAGAGCCACTGCGGCCCCCAGACATAATCTCCTCTGTGATGTCCTGGCCTCCTCGGTTAGGATCTCTTATTCTTATCTGTGGAGCAAAAGTACAAAATTAAGAGCAAAGCATTGCAGGAGGAACATGTGATAGTTTAAGCGTAAGGAGCTCCCACCCTGTAGGGTTAAGACAAGTAAAAAAAAAGTAGATGAGGAAGTTTTGAGTTTGATCAGAGCATTACAAAATGAGGCCTATTACTAGCCCTTTTCTGTGTCGTCTGTTCAGCTCACTCAACAAAATCCACATCTCTATTTCCATTTTGAACAGATGAAAACCAACTCTTAAGATTGCTTCACATTTTCTTGTGTGGCTCTGCTGACTGTGCTTTCAGAGTCAACAGGGAAGCAGTCTGACACTATGAATCTAATCAACCAACCTGAAGCCAAATTGTGAAATTCCACTGCTGGTTTAAACTGGTAGAAAAAGGCATGGCTACGCCAAAGGCGAAGCAGAATCAGGTGTGACAACAGCAGCCTTTCATGTGCACACACAGACATGACATACAGAGGGAACAACTAAAGTGAGTGAAAATCTGCTCACTCACACAGCACAAGCCTTTCTGTTTGGCTGCGATCTGTCGATCATGTGGTATTTGTGAAATCTGACTCATAAAAGCTGAACACTACCGGACAGAAACTGATCTATAAAAGTTACAACCCAGCTTCTACAACACTTTTGCTCTCTAACCTACTTTTCAATGAAAGTGCAGCAATGTTTACCCAACACTACTGACCTTTACCTGGTCCGGTTTTGTTTGCAAGTCCTTCCCAAAAGCAGTACAAACCCCGGTGGGCCTCTCATCCCAAGGCTGGAGTAGCTGCTCCTGCTGGTTTCATGCTGGACTTTCAACTCCACAAAGCAGGGTGGGGGTTGGACACAAAGTAGTTTTGCCTTGGTTTCACTCACATAACACACTGCCAGGCAAAGAGTCCAGCAGAATAGAACCGCATTGAGCCAGGCCTGACTATCTGTAAGCTAGCTAACAGTCTGATCAACCCTCTGTCCTGAGCTGAACAGAACAGGGAGGGAAAAAAGAGAGAAAGAGACTGGCCTTGTAGAGCTATGGAGCTGGAATGTGCACCCCCGCCCACAGAGACTCACACACAGATAAAAGAGGCCTGAGAGAGGAGGAGGGGCATGGTGCGAATGGGAGGGTTTCCAGTTAAAAAAAAAAGAAAGAAAAAAAGCTCACATTATCAAATAGGCAGCAGCTTGCTCAAGAAACTCCCCCCTCCATTTCTTTAACACACGAAGGCTAAAGGCACTCTTCAGATTTCAGTTTCAGCTCACGCCTTCTGAAAGCAGAGGAAACTAGAGCAGGAGGAAGAGGGGGGGTGCCACAGCGACAGCGAACGGCTGTAGGGGGAGGAGACCAGTGGCCACGTGGACCTCAGCTATGTGCTGACATGTCCCTCAGCCCCCTCCTTTCAGGACTCTCTCAGCCAGAGCATGTCCGCAACTTTTGCAATGCATATGGTAAATAGCGACATCTAAATAGCTACTTGTGAGTTTAATATGCCAAAAATGAAAAAGCCACAAAAAGACCTGACTTCACGAGATCAAATTAATTCAGTTTCTTCCGTTTCTGGTATAACAGCTACTTTTTGAAATAAAATGAGTAAAATAAATGTACAAGTTTGTATCTTGTTTATCTGTTTTATTGGCTTGACCAATAGGTTAAAATCACCAATGAAACTTAAAAGATTATGCAATCACGGCTTTCATATTGTGTGCACATTGGGTCATGTATTAATTTTTTATTTTAGTGTTCAGCATAAAATTTAATTCCTATTGGTCAACTTTCAGGTGCACCCGAGGCATCTGTCTTTTGCGTATTCCTATCCATTTATTGACTTCAAACACGTAAATGAATAAAATAGTCATATCATTAAGGCTACAGCTAACAATTATTTTAATAATCGATTATTCTGAAGATTAATAGGATTTTTTTTTTAAAAATTGCACATTCTGTAGATATTCATGATATAACTGCACAAGTGATAAACATTTTTTTGAAAACAATGTTTTGAAAAACATTAAAAGATGGTAACAATTAAAATCTTTTTTTAACATGCAACAAAAATGCAACACAAACATTCCTTTAGTACTCCTTTAGTGTACACTCGATAATTTGTATCAAAGAATGACTGCAGCTAAAAAATTATTCTAACGTGAAAAGCTAAGCCTTGCTTGCTTAAATATCAATCGAAAAGCAAAAAGTGCTGTAAAAGGTTTTTTGTTTTCACGGGATTTGAACCAGGTGAAGAAATCTATGTCACTGGAGTAAAACATATTTAACACAATGCTCAAAAACAGACCCAATTTTGGGTCCTGCAGCACTTCTACCAAGACCAATCTAAGCACATGCTATACAATAACCAGTAAAGGCATATTGCATATCTATTAACGAGCAAAAGCTCATCTAAGTGATAACAAAATTTTCTACCTCAACAACACCCAGGTGAACCATTAAAGATTTAAAAAAAAAAGCATAATTAGGCGCTATTTAGATGCTAACGACTCACACCTGGTAAACACCAGGAACCAGTGCAACAAGAGCCTACCCACACAATCTACCAAACAGTTGAAAACCCAGACTTTGCTGTTTCCAACAATACCAGAATCACCATGCTATGCACAAAACTCACTGAACCAGCAGTCAAAGAAATAAAAAATAAAAA
The DNA here is from genome assembly GCF_027474105.1 of Poeciliopsis prolifica. Taxonomy (NCBI): domain Eukaryota; kingdom Metazoa; phylum Chordata; class Actinopteri; order Cyprinodontiformes; family Poeciliidae; genus Poeciliopsis; species Poeciliopsis prolifica. The sequence continues at coordinate 11,426,319 of NW_026562379.1, forward strand.
AACAGCTAATTTCACAAAGCTAAAAATATAAATTAAGTCCTTCCTTTTTTGTGTCACAGTCATAATCCGTGTGAGAGTAAATATTTCCACTCAGGTGCTGTAATCCATTGTCCTTGTGTCACACTGATGTGATTTCTCACTATTTTCAACTTTTCTGTCTCCATGGATACCGCCTATGTACTCAAACACTTCCTTTGGTAGAGCACAGCTGGAACTTTAGCTCTTTTGTGATTGATGAATGATGTTGCTATAGGATTTTGTAATCCCCCTGTTTCTATTGGCTGTTAGATGTGTCAATCACCCAAATCAAGAGAACTCTACAAAAAAATCTCCAAAAAAGAGGCTCCCTTAGAAAGAGGACAACAGTTACGGTTTAATTACCACTCTTTGTTCTTTCAGCAAATCGCCTATTTGAGTCTGCCTACTCCAGTCAACATTCATCAATTACTAAATTAACTGATAATTTCAATCATCAATTCATCACTTAAGCCCCAAGTGTCATTAAAAGCAAGTCTAGTAAAATGATACCTTTAAGGTTTAACAACATGTTTGTGAAGTTGCAGCAATATGACTATATGCAATATTTGCATTAATACATATTATTAAAACGCATACTTTTTTTTTAGTTCAAGAACCACTGCAATTTATTCAGAGATAGTGACAGTAATACGAGTGTAAAGCGTATTACTATCACAATTCTGGAAGTTTCTCATGAGTAGGAAAGACACATCATGCTCAATTAATTGCCCCAAAGGAGTTACTGAAGCTTCAAAGCTAGACAGATAAGGCTGTTCATTCCAAGTAAACTGAAGAAAAAACTTGCAATTTAATGACCAAGCCTAAAATATAAGGATTATTATTAACCAAAGGGGAATTCTGTAAAGATATAACTTGATTTTCTAGGAAATGAGTATCAGGAAGAAGTTAATCACGTACCGCAGAGACTAAAAGTCACAATGCTGTCATTTACAGTGAGGTACATTTTGTGTTACAGACCACTAACTCTACCTGTTTGCGTTCCCGTTTGGTGGGGATGTGTTGAGAAGGCTGAGAAGGTGCTTGTTGTTGTTGGGGGGCCGGGTTCATAATGACAGGCGCTGCCTGCACAGAGGGAGGGAACGTGGGCTGTGCAGGGTAGTAAGTCCCTGTAGAGGATAAAACAGAAAGAGAAATGTAAACCAACACACACTGACCTAATGTTACAAGAGTAAAACAAGGGTTTGATCCACACAGTATGTGCAGAAACAGTTCTTCTCCCTGTGTTTATAAGCTGTTTGAGAAGTTCAAACCTTTCCTGTTCTTTATATCTTTAAGGAAGTGAGAGAAGGTTCATGGAAAACACTTAAATTCTGTTTAAAAAAAAACCCAGAACATTTCCATCAATTTAAATTGACATTGAGGACACTTTTGACTTAAAAGCAAAAAGATACTATCCAAAAGTACAGTGTGTGCACCTACAATATTCCCAGAACTTCCAATTTTCCCACTTTTTGTTATGTTAAAGCCTTATTCTTAAATGAATCAATAAAATATTTCCTCATAACCCTAAAACACAACACCCCTTAGTGACAAGAAAAAGGTTATTAAAATGTATGCAAATACATCAAAGATAAATACAATGAAATCACATGAACATACGTATTTACAGCCTTTGTGAATTACTTTATTGAATATGATGCCACAAGCTTAGCATCCATCTTTGGGCAGTCTAGCCCTTTTTTTTTCAGAACCTCCCCAGGTCTTTCAGGTTGGATGAAAACAGTTGATGAATGGGCACTTTCAAGTCTTCCCCAAAATGGTAAATCAGATTCAAATCTATGTTCTTACTGGATAGCACAAGGACATTCATAGAGTTAGCCTGAAGCTACTCCTTTAGTGTCTTGGCTTAATGCTTGAGGTTATCACCCTGCTGACAAATGAACAGCCCAGTACAAGGTTGGGAGCACCTTAGAGCACATTTTAAATCTAAATGCCAGTGAACTGCAAAGATGAAAGGTTTTCTTCTCTTCACAAAGCAGGGAGGTGACCAGATTCTTGGTCACCTTGATGACTAAGATTCAGCTTTAGGAAGTCTTGGTGGTTCCAGACTTCTTCCATCTAGCTGGTTGAGGTCAGCAGTGGACATAACTACCCATCCCCTTAGTAGAAAGGTGTTTGTCTATAATAGTCCACCAATTTATTACATATATTTTTATGGTACATATATTTTTATGGTAAGGCTTTAAACATAAAAGCTGCAACAAACAAGAATAGAAACGCAGGATAGGAACGTTTGAGTGAATTATAAAAATGTATGAATCCATCGATAAAAACATCCAGGACAGGAAGGAAGAAAAGATGGATGGAGTGAAAGGAAAAATTTGAAAATACCAAAAAATGAAAGAAAGAAAAAAAGCAAATAAACAATTAAAATATACTTTAAAGAACAGAAGATTGAAAAAATAAGGAAGAGACAAAAAGTCGGAAAAGGACCAAAGAAATAATTGTTAAGACAGGAAAGGCTGGAAAATACAAAATATTGATTATATATATTTTTTCCATAGATATATACATAGACCAGGAAAGTATATAAATTCAATTCCACACTCCTCCATATTTTGGGTCCATGTGTCTGGACAGAGCACACAGAGGGCAAAGAGACAATGATTCAGCAGTCCCTCACTGCTCGGCACAGCTGACCCTCAGTGCTTAAGGCGAGCTGTAAGTATCACATTCAGAAAATCTATTTAGAAAACTCCTGCCTGTGAAGCACATTTACCTCCAACCCTCCCTAAAGGTTCCCACAAGTTGAAAAATCCTCAACAAACCCCACAACACAAGGCAAATTGCTCAATAACAAACACAGCCATTAGGAGGCATTACCTGGCCTTTTCTCTGGCTTCCGACAATCCAGCCTCAGAGGGAGAAAAGCAAACTTTAAATCAAAGAGGCCATTCTTCAGGCACAGAAACAGCTAGCTGCCACTCAGTCTCCCTTCCCTCCATCGTGCATTTCAGTCTAACTAACATTACTGAGTCTGCATTGTTGACGAGGAACAGCACAGCCTAAATATAGTCAAAACCCACACAGTCTCGAGGACGAGTCTGCGCAGGAGAAAGAAAGAAAGAAAGTGCGAGTGAGACGTGGCCCATTTACCAGAGAGTGCCAAAAGGTAGAATGACACGATTCCTGGACAGCGTCCCTAAACCATAAAAAAGAAGAGACTGAAGCCCTGACTTTTGTTTTACTGAAGCTTGGATCTGTGGTTCTGTGGGGGAGCATGACAGACCTACCCTGAGAGACCTCAGAGTCCTGCTGCTGCTGCGAACCACGGTTCCCCATGTGGAACTCCGACTGAATGCAAAACAGTGTACAGAGAGGAGAAAAAGAGAAGGGTTCTCCTCAAACCCCCTCTCTAAACTTCCTCCAGTTCTCTCTACCGGTTCTCTCTCCGACTGACTTCTTCTACTGTTCAGTCCATCCTCCTACAGACAGAGTTAGTTTCTGATTAGCTCCTCCCACTGACCTTCCTAATTCCTCCCTCCCCACCTTCTTCCCCTCTTGGTCCAAAGACTCCCGTACCTCTGCACCATGAACTTGTCATCTGATCAGCTGTAGCGACAACATGAGAGCCAAATACACGGGGTGGGCCTGAGGGGACCTGCTTATCAAATCGCTCTTGGCAGGTGGCAGAGTTAAAAATAGCTAAAGCCACGTAAGATCACTCCACTCTTTTTTTTCTTCTTCTTCTTCTTTTACAAAGGTTTTTCTCAATTGAAACTTCGGGTATTTAGGTTGGTGTCCTCTTGACTGATGGGATGAGCACCGCAGTAAGATAGAAAAAAACTCAGTCTAAGGCCTTCAGGCTAAAGATTGAGCCTCTGCTAAACTGGCCTCTAGACAATTTGAAACTTTATAAATGGCATATCAGGCTTCCAAAAAAGTTAAAGAAAAAGCAAGTTAAAATTAGTTTTGAAGGTAGTAAAAAGTGTCTTTTACACATCACAAGTAAACTAAAATGTGACTTAACATAACTGCCAGGCAACCAGAATCAGACATCAATAATAGCCCAATCAATGAACTATATTACCTTCGGGTGTTATGAAAATGCTGAATATAACATAAACTTAAAAAGAAACCTAAAACCCTAAACACAACACCCCTTAGTGGCAAGAAAAAGGTTATTAAAATTTATGCAAATACATCAAAGATATGGTTCATATCCATATTGGATGCCTTGAAATTAATCTCTGCCTTCCAATGCTTTCCAATACATTCTCCTTTCAGAATGCCATTACAACACTGCTGTTTCATGATGCCATTTAGGGACATTGTAGTTTGTATGATAAGCTCAGCACTCGCAGTTCCACCAGGTGTTTGATAATAGCTGCTGGCACTAGTCTGGAGGAGCCAAGTAGAGGATTTGTGGGGGAGGGGTTCTCTATTAGAGGAAAGGCTGCAGCTTCAAGGAGGAGCCTTGGGTAACTAGGCGGCACTTTGCAAGACCAAAAATTTGTGCAACTCTGAATGGTTGTCATGGGAGATTAAGGCAAACATGAAAAAATGAAAGCAACATTCCAGGTATGTCTTTTTATGTTATAACTTTGAAAGCTCAAACCAAAGTTCAAAAAAGTAAATTTTACACAATGCCTTGAATACCTCAGACTAAAGTGCTTGGCAAGGAAGAATGTCCCCAAAATCCAGTAGATGTAAACAACTGATGAAACGTTGCAGTTTGCTTTCAGGAGCAGCTAGTTTCTCTTTAGGTAGAATAGAAACTTATGTAACACAATAAAGGCAATTTAATTTTCTAATTAAATCAACCCTCAAATCTGTTCAGCTTTGTGCCTAAAGACACATTCACTTTTTGAAAGCTATTTAAGTACTATTGGAAAGTTTAAGCCTTTTAAATTGTACTTGTGCAACCCACATTTGACTTTGTAATTGTTTATCTTAAGTTGATCATAAATACATACAATATCTCAGTAATGTTGCATTCCATAAATATTCTACAGTCATTTCATTATTAGAGCAGTTCTGTGTATTGTGAGCAGTCAGATGCAGTGACTGCAGCTTCAAAGGTTACGGCACGATTAGATCATGTGACATGAAGAGCAAAGAGCAGGACAGTGAGTGATAGGGGGGAGGCCATTTCTACAACTCTGCCTTCACCACTCTAGTGAGGGACTAGTTTCACAAAGACAACACATACCTCGAATGCCTGGCAGTGAGGGGTCAGCAAGTCTGCTGAAAGGCATTATCACTTTCTGTGCTGCATTGACACCCAGTCACCTCTAGATGGTGGGATAGCACAGCAGCAAGGTCTATATCCACCTACAGTGCCTTGCAAAAGTCCAACTGCCCTACACTACATATGTAATGGCTATAAATTAGGATTTTTTAAGACAATCCAAAACAAAGAAATGCTTATTTGAAGTGGAAGGAAAATGCTACTTGTTCATTCTACATTCTATATAAACAGAATCAAGTTATTTATGGAGTGCATTTTTTATTCAGCCCCCCTTTTGTTGCAATTACAGCTGCCAACTCTTTTGGAGCATGTATTTAGCATCAGTTTGAAGCAGGAGTCAATTTTTTGTTAGGTTTGATGTTGCGCCTTACTCTTTCCATTTCCAGAAGATTGACTGAACATAACCTGCCAAAACTCAATGGCTTGATAAAGTTAATACATCAAATAATGCAATCAAAACCCTTCCAACTTATTTATTATACAGTGTGTTACCAGTGTGTCACCTAGTGTTTTCATCATTTAGCAGTATTTGACATAACTCTTATTTTCCATCTCTAAACATATTGTTTAGTTCATTTTTGTTAATCTATTTTCTGTGTTAATAAGACACAATCTACATCAATTTACACATGCTCCCTAACCTGACATGTTTTAATCAAGGTACCGCAGTGACATGTTTGTATGGCAGTCGAGGCCCAGAGCAGAGCCTCTTACCATAAGTACCATATTCAGCAGGGCTGGTGCCTGGGTAGAAACCTGGGGTTCCAGTTGGGACTGAGTATTGCTGTGGCGTGGCCACATACGTTTGAGAACGGTACTGTAAAAAAAGACAAAAAAAACAGTAAGACCAAAGAAAATCAATTCCACGGTATCACTTTTAAGGCTGTGAAAATTAAAACTGCATCTGATTACCTGTCCTATGAAATAAGCTGGGGCTTGTGGTGAGCTGGGGAACTGCAACTGCTGTTGGGGGATCATCATCATCTGGGAGCCAGGGCCCGCCTGGTAGACATGGGTGGGTGTCACAGCCCGGGGTGTGGTGCTAGCTGGGACGCCCCGAGGCCCGCTGCTGGGAGGCAGACTGCCTCTGTTGGTGTAGTAGGGCTGCAAGAGGAATATAGGTGTGCAGGATGAGAACGGGTAGAACAGTGGAAGAAATATGAGCAGGAAAGGCCTGGGTATCAACAAAAAAAGTGAAAAGAGAATAAAAAAAGATAGAATGGAAAAACACAAAATCTTTTGTTGTCATTTAAAAACAAAAGATAACTGTGTCACAGACAAGAGAAGCTAACCTGTGCAGCTAGGCTAACAGTTTGTATGAATATATGGCCAGGATCCAACTGGAAACATATTGGCCCCGCCTGTCAGCAGGGATGAAGCAGCTAATATGAGTTCATTCAGAGCCTCCTCATTGACATTCTGCTGCAGGGCTGGAAGCTAACAAACTGACACCAAGCCAATCATGCAAACCCCTGCCAACTATTACACACACATCCTCAACATGAAAACGAGAGAAAAAAAAAGAAAAAAAAGGTCAAATCCAGTTACCTGTAGCGACCTGAAGCTTCCCTTCAGCAGCACAAACAGAACACAGAAACACGGCAAACAGAAGGAGTCAGAAGGTGAAAGAAAGAGGATTGAGAAACAGAAAGCATCAATCAGAGCAGAGCAACAGCCCTTTCTGAGGCAAGCAGTGAGCTAACAAAAATCATGCAGAGAACACAAAGAACAGTGGATCCGCAGTGAACCAAGAGCTCAAAAGAATCCATGCACTTTAGATGATGAACACTATTTAAAACCTTTTTAGAACTAATAGCCAGTGGTTACCCTTTGACAGGATTTTTATACAGTGAAACTTCAGCGAAAGCCAGTAAAACAAACATTTGATTTCAAACTGCCTATATCAATAAAATGCTGAAGTAGAGTCTGACCACAGTACATCAGACATGCACTAAAAATGATGGCTTGTTACTGTGAACTTTCTTTCAAAGAAAGAATTCAAATGCTTTTGAAACAGCTTTCTTATGTCAACTGGAGAATGTTTTAGTTCTTTACTTCCTCAAGTTTGCATATTTCCCAGAGTCGTCCAGAGGTGATGCGTCAAAGGCTCAGGTCGTGGCGTTTTTAATGAATCACCTGTAGACTACCTAATGAGCAGTCAATCTCTTTGCTGCAGCAGACAGCAGTCAAAACAATGTCAGTTGGGAAAGCCTGGGAGGAATTTTAATGAGGGAATCAAACAAACACCTTCTTATTGTGATAAAAGAATTGATCACCATCTAACATTACATAAAACATTCTCCGGAAAATTACTGCCACAAGTAATTCTGTTAGATTTAGTGAAAAAAAATATTTATTTGCCGTTATTTAAAACAAAATTGTGAGGATATGTTCTCCAGCTGTGACTCATTTCATCAGTCTAATTTAAACAGGAACCTTTAAATCAGCTTGATTCCTCTCCTCTTCCATCCTACTATCACTTGTGAATAATACATCAAGATACCTGAAACCTTCCGCATAAGACAGACCCATACAGTTAGCAGTCCTCTTGTTATTAGATAAGAAGCATGAGCTCAGACTTAGAGGAGCTAATTATTATCCCGGCAGCTTCCCCATTCAGCCGCAAACTGCTCCAGAAATGCACGGTGAAAGACCCAGCTTTCAGCTTCAAGGCGCAAACAAAACCACATCATCTGCACAAAGCTCATTAGAGACCCAAAGTAAACACACTTGTCTCCATGCCTACACCTGGAGATCCGGTCCATGAACGCCTCATACACAATGGGGAACAAAATGCTCATACTTTGAGCTTTTTTAGACTATACTGAGCATCCCATAGTTGTCTCGGGTGATGTTGTTTTAAGTTGTCTCCAGTTCAACACGTGGACCAAAAGGTTTATTTCACAGTTAAAGACAAAAATGAAACAACTGCAACTGAAGTTGGTGAAATATTTTCATATCTCGCGCTACTTTACGTTCTGTAATATTTTATATTTTTACATCAGTGGACTAAGAGTGAAAGAACACAAATAAGTACATTACTGAACTAAAGAATACCAGTAAATATACTGTCAAGATACAAATTCTGACAGTTCACCCAAATAGTTAAGCTAAATATTCGATTCAAATGTAAATGTTTAAAAAGGTTTTTAAATTCTGCCATTTTGCTCTTTGTAAAGCCACTTTGGCAGCAAAACAACCTGATGTCAGATAACTGGCTGAGGTATTTGCCGAGCCTGCAGCGGCCTATTTAACAAGCTTTCGTTGTCTGATGTTAAATGTAGTGTCCAAAATAAGCACCATCTTAAAAACAGTCACTTTTGGGAATGTTCAAGCGATAAGTCTTTTTTGTAGCCAGAAATGCTTTTAAAAGTGGAAACCTATTTAATAAGGTTTGTTTCAAAGTGTTTGGATTTTCCCAGTTTGAGACAGTCCAATTGATTTAATAAATTATTCTTTGATCTTTTGTTCTGTCAGGTTGACTTGTCCAAACTTTCTCCAAGAATCACTTACCACAGTGTGCTACAGCTAAGATGCCAAACCCTTGTTGTTACAAAATACACCTTAAGAAGAAGAAATCTTTCAGTGAAGCTGATAAAGGAGTTTCATCACACTACTTAACCCTTACGAAGATCTGAAGCAACTTTGTCTCTGTATGTAATCTGCGGTTTGAAGTCCTTAGTGGAAGTAAATCATGAATTTTTGCAAACATAAAAGCACGAACCGTAGTGTTTCAGTTTTAATGCAATACAAGATTCTCTTCTGGTTTTTATGTGTTTTATTCATGAAACTAGGGAAGGGTTAATTCTCAACTCTTTTGTAACCATTTGATTCCCACCCGATGTTAGTCAGATGTGCTGTTAGTACCTGTTGGTGTAAAGGTCGGGGCCCGGGGGCAAACTAGAGGAGGAGGAGAGGCAGACAAGACAGATGTTAAAGACAGAAGCTCAAAGTTCATGCATGACTCTCCGTTTACAGTTTTCTCCTGTACATTCGCACCTGATCTCCAAAACAAGAAAAGTGAAAAGCCAACATTCTATGATAAAGCATGAGCAGGAAGGTCAGATAAACCACCACTAGTGTAACTCTTAACTGTCAACTTCTTTTTAGCAAATAAAAACTAGATATCAGATGTCCACTAGGAGTGATGGATACATATTAATTACCTTAAAGCCCCAATTCAGCACCAAGTGAAAAACACTCCAATTCTACAAAGTCATGCAAGATGAAATGAACTGTGAAAGACCCAAACCATGCGGATCTGATCAAAATGAGCTTAGAAAATGAACACCAGAAGAGGTGAGGAAACGTGAGAAGAAGCCATGAGAACATAGACAACCTGAAACATTAAACACATCAGTTCTATACTGTTTGTTCCTTTTATTTCCCGTAGAAAGAGCTATATATTGATATATTCCCTGCCTTATGAGAATTTTTGACTGAGCAAGCCTGGCTGAAGAAGAAAGAAAAAGCTTGGCTCATTGATGTGAAAGGAAAAGTTATCCTTTCAGGGGTTGAGAAAAGCATCACTGGAGGTAAGGGGCAGGTCAGCGGTCAGTCTTACCTGTCGAGGCTGTGGTGTGGGGTTCATCTGTGGAGGTGCTGAGGTTGCGAACACAACGGAAGAAGGCTGCCCAGGGGGAAATGAGGGCTACAACAGACGGAAATGGATATAAACATGAGAAAAACTGGAAAAAGAAGGCTGCCCTGAAGTTTATGTTCACACTGCAGCCATAATAACCCTCTCTCTTATAGATACGCTTGTTAGAACATTGACAGAAACATCAATATGTTAGAGCTTCACACAATATGAAATCACTACCGTTATATCCATAACTGCTCTTAAAGCCTCTTAAATGATAGATTATTATGAATTTTGTTTCTACCAATGGACAACATTCAGGAAGGAATTTAACAAACCCAATGTAGGGAGTGAATTCTGCGCTTCTGTTACAATCAGAGAAATGCCTGCTAAATCTCTGGGGGGGTTTTTCTCACAGGTACGCCAAAGATCCAGCAGGCCTGTTATCAGGCCTGAATATTATATTAAAATATCAATGCTCCATTATTTAATTTCATCAGAGCTGAGATCAGTTGCAGAGTCCACTATGACCTACCCACATCATTAACCCAGCATGCTTTGCATAGGTGAAAACATGGCAACCTCAATAGGCAAAATATATAACAAACATGCAAATTTTGAAGTAATTGTGATTTTTTTCATAAATCATTAACAGCAGCTTTTAGGTTAATATGAAAATGACAATATATTTAGGCCAATATCATCAACTTCTTGGATTTTTTTCTCCTCTGATGAACCTCAGTGAGATTAAACTTTATGAACTTCAAGAGTCTATTGAGACTTACCTGTGAAAGACCAGGGGACGGGGCAGGATGGGGGGCAGAGGGGGGTCCTGTTATAGGCTGTGGTGCTTTATTCATTTCATGGGGTTCTGCATGGGGAGGCAGATGTGGACCTGTGTAAAAATCTAACAAAATAGAAGACAGAAGGCCTCAGTTGGCGTGAAAAATTGTTAAGATGTGTTAAAAACAACAATAAAAAAAAGGGCTTACATTTATGATTTTCCTTTTCGGTCCAAAGAGTAGTTTCTGTGTGGAAAGATATTGTTCCTGAAAGACAGAAAAACTCATAATAATGACAATGTTCTGGTTTCATGTACATTTTCAACAGCAATTCAGCATTTAATTACTTGTTTCTCAATTGATTAAAGAGCAAAAACACCACTGACCACAAACAAGTAGATTTTTAAAAAATGCCACATATTAAATTTTTGTGTTTCCCAACACAAAAGCGCAAACCTCATGGCTGGAGTGACATGTATTTAATTGTTAAAAAACTGCCTCACTTATTGTGTCTATGAATAGGTAATGAGTTAAACATAAAGAGCCACAATAACTTAATTGGATGAAATACAAACATTTCACTGCTTGTCTTTTCAAAAAAACAAAGAAAAAAACATGTAGAGCACCTGATAAATAATGCTTCAAGTTTTTTTTTTTTTTTACATTTTTTTCATGTTCAGCCACAGACCTCAGTATACATTTCAATTTGATGTCACAGAAAAACACAAAGTTAGAAAACAACAAATATTTCTTACAAATGCATTTGTATTTACCAGTCAGTGCCCCCCACCCAAAAAAAAAAACATAGTTGACTGCTTAAAATTACCCTGAACTGTTTTTTTTTCTTGTTGTGACAAAATGTGAAAAGGTTAAAAAAATATAAATATTTCTTAAAAAAATAAGCACGAGAGACACAACGTTTCTCTTGCAGCAAAGCAGGTAAAGTTCGAGAAATTTTTAGAACATCCATTTGAAATACGTAATGTGGATCACATTCAGCTATTACCAGTAAATTTAAGTTGGTACCAACAGTGACCAATAATTAACAACTTATTGAAGCAAGCATCCAAGCATCTGTTCACCAAACATGGAATAAAGAAGTCCTATTTTTTATCGTATAAGTGCAACATGATGTAAATGAATGAAAAGCATTGCTCATTTAAAAGCTTTCTGACAGTTCTATGAGTCTTTCTTGTGGTGCCACATTCGTTATTTATAACTAAAGCCTCTATTATATATGCTAATAGCACACTTCTATACCAATCTGCTCACCCTTCTCCCTTACTGAAAAAACAAAAGGAAGCAACAGTGTAAAAGCCATGAGTCATGGTGACTTAAGGGTGTTTTTTTCAAGGAAATCACACTGCAGAAGGGACTATAACCTCTGATCTTTTCATAACTATACCCACACTAACAAAAACACTGACATGACTACATTTGCTTTTAACTGAGTAATAGTTTCCATTCATTCAGCCAGATGGCATCACCGACTTAGAAAAACGCTGGTGAAGACATTAACATTTAAAGTTCTGCAGTTACTGATTCAGGCAAGATATGAGGAGAGAATAAAACCGTTGAAATGTCAGGGAAAAGAACAACCAGCACAAGTCATAGCCTAAGTCACACTTCCCAGGCCATGTAGGGACTGGAAGGAAAATAAAATGTTAAATAAATAAACTGAGGGCTGAATGGGATCAATAAAAGACAGAGACTGTCTCATGGGCTTTCCTCTGGTGAGCTGGAAACCACACAAATAAAACCTATTGGATTTGGAGCACAACGCTAAGCAAACTTGTATAACCAATTAAACATTAAACCATCAGACATTTATGTATGCAGAACTAAAAAAAAAGGAAAAGTTTGAAGAGAAAGTGAAGCAAAGTTCCCACTGCACTCCACATCTCACTGTGGTGCTTTCACACGCCGTCCTGTCATCTGAGCCGCCTTAACATGCGAGCACCACAGGGGTCCAGACAGCCCCCATTTCAGAAACATGCTCCTCCAGCTATTGCATAAGCATAATGACCCAGTAATGGAGAGTGGCAGAGCACCTGTTTGCTGCAGACAAACTCAGATTAATGCCTATTCAAATGCAAACATAAATACTACACTGGCCTCACTGCTTGGGCTGATTTCAGCCACAGTCAAAAAAACTTTGCATTAAACCAACTCTGACTGTTCACATTTGACTTTAATTTCTCAGAAAAGTTTTCATTTTCATCCCGTTTTAAGCTGGACAATAAAGATGCCAGTTTTGAACTCAAGATTTCAGTCTTTCTTTGGTCATACCCTCATACCATACCCCAATTGTGCTGCCATCCTTTTGTATGGCAGTCATATTTTCGAAACAGCGTTATGATGGACTAAAAATCACAAAAGTATACCTTCTGCAAAAACTGTCTGAAAGCTATCCAAACGGGAGCACAGAGGTGCTTTTATTGCACCTCAAAATTTTACAGTGGTACAACTCCTGTCAGAAAAAGAGGAGTGGAAGAAAGGAGAATGAAGAGAAGGGAAAAAAAACAACAGAAAATCTTGCAATGACGATATCAGGTGTGATAAATCCTTATTTTCTTGTGCTGCCATGAGATTCCATCCAACTGGCTAAATGTTACATCAGCACAAAAAAATGCTAATTCATAACACTTATTATGTTAGCCGACTATGAACACTCCTTATAGAACATTTTACTGAACAAAAAATATAAGAGGTGGCGGGTTGCATAAGCAGAGAAAAAGAACAAAGCATTTATAAACTATGTGTCATATTCACTCATTCACATTGGTCAGATTTTTTTTTTTTTTTTTAAGAAAACAGCCTGAAGATAATTCATCTCGATTCAGTAATCATTTGAAACCTCATCTGCAGCAAAGGCTGGACAATAAATAAATAATATGTATTGCAATAGACATGTGATCAATATCAATAGACCATACGTCACATGGAAAATTAAATCATTTCACAGAACTACAATAGTAAACCACACAACATTCTGTTCAGGCAGAGGAAAGACTTTAGCCACTCAACTGTTAAAGCAAGGATGGTGGATTCAACTAACTCGCTCATCCAGTGGTTATCTAGTAACAACCTGTTGATTAATTTGTGAAGCAGCAGTTTCAGGGTTTCCCACTGTGCCTAAACTGCACAAAAACAAAACAATTGCATGGTGGAATAACTGGGAAAAAAAGGAAAGACAGTCCCACCCGTCTGGTAGCATTTCAGATTAAAAATAAAATTTAAAAAATTAATTGATAGACTGATATAATATATATATATTATATATTTTCCAGCCCAATCTGAAGTAATGCTGTGTGAGTAAGAGTAGATATGAAGCATTTATTAGGAGAATGAAACTGGGTGGTGGAAATGATAAGCCTGTGTTCTTCACCTAGACCTGACACTGAAAACTTGATGCATTCCACTCAGTACAGACTATACCGGAGCCATAACTCCTTCAACAACTGATGACACAATCACGTCTTCAATAAGTGATTCAATAGAAATCTCAGTTTTGAAATCAGTTAACAGCTCCTGGCTCATAGAATGACAAATACAAAAACAATAACAATATAGTGTTATCTCAACTACTCTGATGAATATAGCCAACAATTAGCAGTGAATAATCAATTTAAGTGAATGACAAACTATTGACACAGTCCACAGTGGAAAGGATTTGCAAGCAGTAAACATTATGCTGCAGCAACGAGGCATCACAACACCTGTCATCATCTTTCTCCTCTCCCTCGCCATCCTCCAAAGCATTTTGCCAGAGCCCACTCATGCATGAACTCAGGGCATGTGGCAGCAAAACTGTGACAGCCTGGTTCTGACACACCATACATTTGTGCTGTGATTAAATCTCTGCTGTGATTAAATCTCAGATTCTGGTTGAAGCATGTCTGACATCCCTGCATCACAATGGCAGTTGTTTGCCAACAAAGAAAGAAATATTTGGGGTAAACATATCTATATATTATGCAAAGTAATCAACGTCCATTTTGGACTAGCATCTCCTGCTTGAGTCACATGTCTGCAGTGTTGAACATCAGGATCATCATTTCTGCAGCAGGAAATAGCTCAAAAACGAACATTAAGGCTTTCTGTTTTCACCAATCTCAGTTCATTATAGTTCAAACAACCATCACCAGCACATATTTAATGTAAAGGGAGGGCATACATAGCTGTGTTATGACACAGGGGCGTGTCTGTCTACGCGCAAGCAATGCGTTACGATGACATCTACTAACGTGCCATGGCGTTAAATTCATTCATAAGAAGCACTTTCCTCAAACATAAGCGCCTGTAAACACGGAGCAGGAATGTCCCGAGCTCTGCTCAGCGCCCGGTTAGCCATCATGCTAACTTTCCTAGGCCCAACCTGGATTCACCACGTGGTTCCTCCCGCTGTTGGCGCGATACGCCGCCCAGCAGCCGGCTTCACGCCAACCACGCCTAGGCCCGTTTTTAGCTATGACAACCACGCGTGTATCATAACATGAATTCTGCCAAGCCAAGAATTAGCCAGACGCGATAATCAATAAAGGATGCCACTGACTGAAGTAAAAGCTCTTGCTCGGTACTCAGTAGCTTCTCACTGGCGAAATATTAACATGAGCGGTGGATGAGCGCTGCACATGAAAGCACCAGAATCACAAAATAATAGTGATTGTTTTCTTATTTCGCACCTAACACACACCTGCCAACGCTGCCAGCCTTTGCAGCAGCGTCCACTGTTGCAATGCTGCAGATGCGGTATCCCAGATGATGCTCAAATGAAATCCAACATTCCAGACTCCTTGTCCTGCTTTGCCCCCGCTCAGAGGGCATTGCAGTTAGCAAAACTTCAAGAATGGTACAAAAAACGATAAACACACTGAAGCTTATTTAAAATACACGTGACGTGATATATTTTATCGTGTTTTATCTTAAAATGAGAGCACAGAACAGTTTGTCTCGTGGACAGATAACAGTCAGACTGTGGTGTTTGGATTCTTCACCGTAGAAACCACACGTCTCAGATTGCTGGCACAAAAACTGCACAGTAATCAAATGGCTCCGACTATCAAATCATCACAGACTTGTTCTGGTCTGAAACTGTTCCAGATTTTTTTGCTTTAAACACAAACTGTGAGACGTATGTCCCATCACTTTCTGCCACAACTAAAATAAATATAGTACAAAGTGGTATAACAGCTAGCGATGTAGTATACGGCAGGATAGCTACGGTATAAATAACGCTAAGCACCGATGCTACTGTCAGTCTATTTCTTCGCATATGTAGTGTATAGCACAGATTATCCGTGAGTAAGGACTAGTAGTGGTAGTACGCTGTAATGCTAGCTTGCTAGTCAGCGTAGCGCCTAGCGAAGAAAGAACACCCACGTCGTCTTAGCACGCAATGCTAACTAGCGCTAGCTAATCCCTGAAAACAGCAGGAGCAGCAGTCAGCACTCCACAAAGTCCCACCACAGAGCAATGTGCCGGGAATAAAACTATGACACTGGCTTTTAACTTATCCCCAGGCAGTCAAAGTCAATATCCTGTGGTAGATATAAGAAAAACTAGATATTTTAATGAAGAATTTGGCCGAGGACCGCGGTGTTACCTTTCTCTCCTTGAGTCCGCAGAGCCGGACGGACGGAAAGCTCCCCGGAAGCCGGTAGCTACTAATTCCGGCCAAAACTAGTCACGTGAAAATGTCCCAGGCAGCAATCATTCATTCGCACTATGGATACTTTCATATCAGCAATAATCTTTCTAATAACACGTGTTAATGTGCGTAAAACCGAGAAAGTGTCATTATATGTTTACAGTTTAAACAGGTTCAATCTCCAAAGTTTTCATGGAAATTTAAAAGTAAACAAAGGACTTCAGGAAAGTGTTCAAAAATTGTATTCCAAAGATTATTTTGGGATTCAGTCTTTGCTTTGGTTGATTCGGTAACTCTTTGCGCCTTCCACCGTTTATTACAGTTTAATGCAGTTGATACAATTTTTCCTTCACTGGGATATTACAGCTTTGCATTGTGAGAGCCTCATTATAATCAAATCTGTTTTGAATAGGATGGCTTTCCACTTTTCTTTAGCCAGTTCTAGTTTTTGAGATAGAAACTATGGTTCCCATATGGATTGGCAATTATTAATCCTATTATAAAAAGCTGCATCCCAAATAAGTAAGCAGGTCAGGGACATAAAAAAAGAATAACATTGAGATAAGACAGTATTCTGACAAAAAGATAAAATAAAAATTCAGATAAAAACATTAGAAGTACTAAACTAGGGTTTCTTTTTCTTCAGTGGCTCCAATCCTCTTCCGTATCCATTGCTTGTCAGGATATCCAGCCAATGGAAAAAACAGAATTTTGTTTCTTGACATAATTCATTACAAAATTACATATTTTTGCAGTCAAATTTCAATATTTTCCCTTTCAAATTGGATAGAAGCTGGACATTTAAGTTCAAAATGCTAACTTTAAACCTGCTCTTGTCATATCTGGAGGTTCCACTGGTTTTGTGGCATTTATAGACCAAGTTTTTGCATTTTGATCAGATTTCAGAACCATGAGTCCACCGCAGCATGAATTTAAAGTTGTCTAGACCCAATAGTTAGTACAATTACATTCTTTGATTTATTAATGCTAGTGCTAAAATAAAAAAAATAAATAAGTTGAGATGGATCAAACAAAAAGCATGGAGTTCAAAAATCAATGCACTATTAAACAATATTAATACTGTTGCTGTTCTTTTTTTTGCCGTGTCTTCCAAATAGTAAATACCTTAGTCATGTTTAGTTTTTTCTTTTATTTCTCCTCTGGGATGAGTGGAATGGAATCTTGTTTTATCCTAAAAAAAATGCACAAAAATATTTGGAAAATATTTTTCCCAAATAGTTTGAATAACATAATGCATCATAACTCAAAACACACCTTATCCATTTACATAAGATACCAGTTTCAATTTTAAGCAGTGAAACTGATTAATGCAGTTTTAAGTAGTGCAACATAGAATTTTGAGAATTCAACTAAATTCAAAAACAGTTTATCCTATAGGAAAACAAAATGCCTTAAGGACTAGTAGTGGTAGTACGCTGTAGTACTACTACAGCGTACTACCAAAAAAAGTACCTCTAAAGACTTGTGGATGGTGATTCTGTCTGTGGGTAGGAAGGATCATCAGTAGCAGCCAGTCTTGAAACTCGTCTGAAAATACCCCTGACGAAAAACTGTTACTCTGTGACAGTCTCGAAATGCAAACAACTCCATATCCAGAAAGCAGAAATAATACTTAACATGACCTGGACACAACACATTGACAAGCACAGCTAATCCATCTCATTTGGTTTTTCTGCCCTTCTTTAAGTCTTTCTGGTCTCATAGTTAGAGAAATGTTTAAATTGTGAATATGATCCTGGACAATTATGACTGATGAAAGAAATGGTTTAAAAAAAGCTTATATAACAAACTACAAATTCACAGTCATTACATTTCCATTGAGCTGTTTTTATTGTTGATTTAACCTTTTACAGCACTGTAACAAAAGAAAAAACAAAAGTGATGTAGAATACATAACTTTAAATGCTCTAGTTACAAATGTTGGCCAAGATGTCTGTTGATGAAAATACCTGATGTTCAATCAGGATCGGTTATTCATGACTGAAAACTTTACAGAAGAGTGACAAACGGGTTCCATCACAATAAAATGATCCCAGATTAGTCAAAGAACTGAGTCAGCATGTGAGGAGGAGGTGGATCAAAATTAGAGCATTGTGAAAACCACTTAGGTTGAAAAGGATGAGGTTCCAATTTATCCTCCCTTTTATAGCGCTCCAACCAAACACACCCCATCCATGTTAAAGAGTGCTGGAGCTGGGCCACAGACAACAAATGGTGATAGGCTTGTTTTGAGTCCTTTCAGCAATGCAATCAACAACCAAACAACAACTGCCAATAGCCTCGAAGAACAACCCTCAGACACAAGGAAAGGCCAGAGAAAACGGGTGCAGTCTAGGTCTCATAGTTGGGGTTCTTGCGGAGGATAACAAATCCCTCCAGGATTGGCGTGACGGGGAGGTATTCCTCTGTGGCCAGCTCCGCCCTCTCTCCGTGAGCCAGCAGCACCGGTGTGGTGTGAGTCTGGAAACCTGTGATGGCCTTGGGTTTGCCTGCCTGGCCTACGACATCTACAGCCTGTGGAGGGGGAAAAAAAAAACAACAAACATGCTATTAATTTTCATTTTCTTCCATCCTCACTGTCCAAAGGTTAGAGTATATCAAGTTTAGAAGCTGGAAAAGGCTTCTGAATGAGAAGTCACAGATTTTGATACCAAAAAAATATCTTATTTTATTTAAACCAGCAGGAGAACAGCTCTGTCCATAGGAGGGATTTGTTTAGTTTCAGATTAAAATAGAAAGTACTACAAAACAGAAAGTGATATCTAGAAGCTCAATAAAAAAAAAGTAGGCAGATATTTACTCTTTTTCCCCCCGACCAGCACACATTATTCCCAAGCACCAACAACAGCACTCTTTAGTTGGATGCTGTTACTGATTTAAGATGTTAGCTATTGTTGAAATCTGAAACAATATAGCTAAAAGCAAAAAAAAAAAAAAAAAAAAAAACTATATAAAAAGAAAAGTTTTCTTTGTTTGAAATGCTATTCAGGAAAGATCAGTATTCTTCAACAGATAACAGCAAAGTTGAAAACTGGAGCTTTTGACTTGTATTGTGAAACATTCTCTAAGCCTTTTGGGAATAAAGATTCTCTGAAGGTAACAAACAAAAAGACTGCTGTATAATATATAACCACACCAATAGCTAATATAAAAGGCCAAAGACATTTTGAATTGCCAACATAAAAATCCTTTAGCCTGTTAATAAAAAACATGTTTTATGTCAACTGTTTTCTAACACATCCAGTATGATCTAAATTATGTTTCTAATGCAAATAATTAATGATTATTTGACCAATAATCATTATTTTTTTTATTAAAGTTATTATGAATAATGAATACAAAAAAAGATCAGAATTTTAATGGGAAATTGGAATTGGCTAAAAGTAGTTGTAAGAATGTCAGAAGACAAGTTCATCCTGATTGGTCCATCATTTTACAAATTCACAATTACATCATATTCCCACATTGATTAAATCTTAACATTTTACACCATAATCATAGTTTCAACTAACCATCAATATAAGTAAATTTAAATCACTACTTATGATTCACAGAAAAAAAGACTAAATAAAAATCTAAAGAACTTATGCATGATCAAGGTATTATAGAAGAGACCTGCAGCTGCCTTTTGACAAAATCTTGTTGCAAAGAAGTCTGCTTTACGTTACTGATACTGGATCAATAACACTGAACATTTGTTTTTGCCATTGCTTGCAAACAATCACATCTGAGCTAACTGCACATCTCCAGAAGGTTTCTTGTTGAAATTTTATGAGGTTTCTTCAAAACCCATACAAAAGGGTCAATAATTTAAAAGGTTAATAATTTTGTTTGCTACATTTCTGCTACTGTGCCAAACTAATACTCCACATCTTTATATTTCACAATATACTATGGTTTCTTGTATTCATACATGCATGTCTTTTCCTAATTTAGTAACACTGCAAACATTACAACAATGATGGAGTTTTATTTGCCAGGAAAGACAAAGTTGTTCATAATTTTCTAGTGGAGAGAAAGCAATACTTTGCTTTACAAGTATTTAAAAATGTAACAAACTGCCTTCAGAATTAACTACGCTGCTTTGCAAGATTAAATGTCAGTGAAACTGATTTATGCTGCCTGAAATTAAAGACCAACTAAATAAGAAGCTGTTTGATCTCCTCTGAAGATCAACTTGAACTAGCATCGTCCCTAAAATAGATTACATCCCTTTCAAAATTTTTACAATTTGAAAACATTTTTTTGGCTGGTTTACAAGAGGCTAATTATTCTTGTCTTTACCTGTCCAACTCTAACAGACACAGGCAGCGGTCGCAGCTCCTCATCGAAAGTAACCAGCATACGGGGCTGCATGGCAGCGACCAGGCCATAGAGGATGTAGTGAGACTTGCCCAGGATTACTGGAATGCACACAATGAACAACATGGGTTCATTAACACAGAAGACTGACAAAATATTGAATTTTCCACTGCCAATACAGTAACAAATGTGTGTGGAGAACCAATAGAGAAAAAATAAACTCACTGTTCTTGACGTCAAGGAAGGAAACGAGCACGGTGAGCAGTCCGGCCACGGCAACCTGACTCATCAGCTGCCTGTCACTATGGTAGGGACAGAGTGTGAGTGTGCCTTTGCCCAGGTGAGTCAGTCCCTGTGGATGCATCAACAACAAAGGTTCAATAGATATTCACACATACACAGCTTCCTCGAAGTCCACTAACGTCTGATGAAGGCTTCACGTTGTTGTGCCACACACCTGTGCCAGTCGGACCATGAAGAGATTGTTGGGATCTTTAGCATGATACTGGGCCAGCTGTCGCAACATGGCTGCCAAGCGGGCATTGTTTGTGCCTAAAGACAGAAATTAAATTCAGACTGTATGACATTTTGAAGGGACTTTATGTAAGAAAATGAAAAAGAACCAACTTGTAGCTGTATTAAGAGGTATTTTCTGTAAGACGTGTTAAGGATTAAAAGAAAGTCTAAGACATGATTTCACAGATAATATTCCATGCTAAAATCAGATTCTAATATTTTTTAAACACTAAATCATGCTGACACATACCACTGCCCACCATGCCCATGGCAAAGATAGAGTTGTGGGAAACCTCTGGGTCAGCATCATGAGAGAACTTGCTGAGGGTGTCCAGGATGTTCAGACGAGGGTTGGACACGGAGATGAGAGCGAGTGCCAGGGGTACGGCTCGCCGCAGGGTGGGCTCTCCATAGCGCAGCTGCAGCAGTGAAACATGAAAACATAGGCATCAGTAAGAACAAAAAGTTGCAACATTATTTGTCTGGTTTAAACTGATAAAAACAGCAGCCCATAGACTTATCCCGAAATGAAATTATGGTGGAAGAAAAGTGAAGTTTTGACCAAAAGATTAAACAGGTGTTGGCAGAAATGAGAGCCACATAATAGAACAGACAATGTAAAAAGAAGAAGTTATGAAAAAATAAATAAAACTGACCAGGTGTCCAAATGTTCTCAGAGCCATTTCCGAACCAATTTCCTCTCCCATCGCAATCAGGGCGATGCCGAGAACAGCAACCCCCTGAAAAGAGAGAAACAAGTCAACATAAACTTTCTTATCGAAACTCCTGAGTTACAGTTCCAACAACCAAAGATGGTGTCCAAAAAATATAAAGTAGTGTCTTAATATTTTTTATTTGATTGCTTGTATGACCAAAGTGTGACTCGTTCACGCATTCATGAGCACTTCTGCAGCTTTATCTTCTTCTCCTCTGTCTCTTTTCCCCATACAACCCCAGTAATAATCACACTAATATCCACTATTCACTGTGAATTAATCAATGTCATTTGGATCTTTCTAATGTAATTGTGATGCAGTAACCAGTCATGTGAATTTTTTAAATCTTAATGTGTGCCAGGCTTAAACGCTCTATGTACAGAACAGAACTTTCAAACTCTATTCGATAAGCTCCTATAAATCTAAATGTATATTTTAGATTTACAGGAGGTGGTATAATACTTGTAGCTGGGTGTATGTACGTTTAGAGGCCAAAGCAGCAGCCAGCGGCTTTATGTGAGACAGTACTTTGAAGCAGATTGATAGGCAAAGCCGCTTGCTTCAACAGTCCCCCTCAAGGATGCTGGAGGCTGTGAAAAGCACCAATAACCGGTCTGATAACACATACACACACAAAGGAGAACCTTGTTCTATGCTTTGAATCATACTATGAATGGGGATGATTCAAGAACTCAATCCTGTCACTTTCTTATGTGGCCGCTCAAGTGTGAAAATGTCTGATAAAGAGCCGCTTAGATTTGTTGCCTGAAGTCAAATATTCCTTCTGAGATAAGAAATATAGTCAGCTTCATCTCTATCACTTCTGATCATGGTGCATTTGTGTACTTATAAAGTGGGAAGTAACTTTTGCATTTGTTAATATTTTATTCTATCAGCAGGAAATAGCACAACTTGGAAGATAAAAATGTTGCTCATATGAGTTCCTAATGAGGAAATCATGACATATTCTTTGATGTTTCTTTATCAAAGGAAGAATGGAGCAATAACACACAAATGGGAGGGAAATTTGACTGGAACACTAAAGACACAACATACAACAAGAAATATTTAGAGATGTGTGGAAGTAACTTTTGAAATCAAGCAGTAGTGATGCCTCTCATCTATAGAGACGTTATCCTATGACTAGAATAATCAAATCATTGATAGATCAACAAGTTAGACAGACTCTGTTGTCATTTAAAAATCTTCGTATTTGTAGGAAATACTATATTACAGAGGACCAATTTAGAAAAAAATAATTTTTGGCAAGTGTCTGTACTTTTATTTATGCCTATACTGTTTGTAAAACAGTCCTAACACTATGTCAAAAAACTCTCATCTATTTCGTGCCTATAAATTAATGTTTCTTGGTGTGGGGAAAATTTGCTATTTCAGCACTTCCCCATTACCTAAAAACTATGCTAAAAAAAGACACCTTTCCTACAGTGATACAATAAGAGGAGACAAAAAAACCCTGACTTATAAAAACACAAGGAGACTGCAGCCAGCAGTAAGGGAGCACAGAGCATACACAACACTTTGGAACAAAACTGTCAGAACTTTAGTTCCCAAAATAATGACGAAATCGTAAAACGATGCTGATTGAAAACATCAGATTTGGTGTTCAACATCACAGATGACATCGATAAATATGCACCTGGTGAGAGCCCATATCAGCAGCTGTCTCCTTCTTGTCTTTGTCTTTTTTATCTTTCTTGTCTTTGTCCTCATCCTTGTCTTTGTCCTTGGCTTCATAGTGCTCACTGCAGATATGGAGAAGCTGCTGCACTTTCAGCACATTCCCAGACCCTGAAGGGACAGAAGCACCGGGTTTTAGGGTTAATCAGTTGCTATATGGTATATGTACCCACATATTAACACACAGTAAAAAAAAAAAAAAAAAAACAAGAAAAAAAAGAAAGCTTACCTGCATACGCGCATATGTCCACTAATGCGTTAGCAAAGCTACGGAACGGTTCGGGAACAACCTGCAGAGCTGCCAGGGTCGTCTCAATTGCTTCCCCTTTACCTGAGGACAATAAAATGACCCCCTTTAGTCAGAAATGTACTTTGAAAAACTGATTCAGTCAGCAAATATTACACAGTTTGCATTCAATCATTTTATTCTGCTCACACTGAGAGCTTACCCAGGTGGTTGAGTCCCAAACCCAGAGGCAGCCAACGAGCGTAAGTGTCCTTCAGCTCCTGTTCGTTCTTCTCCATGATGGTCTGGACGATGGTGGAGGTCACGTCACCATTACACGACCCCACTGCTATCATGCCGCAGGCCAGTGCCGTCACGCCAACCACCTTCACATTTTACACAAGCACTTCAACGGTACTGAACTGATACCCAGTAAAATAAACGGTGGTCTAAATTGACTTTTAGTTGTACCTCCATGCTTGATTTGGAGTCTCCCATGACAGGAAGAAGCAGGGAGAGGACGTCTTCTCTGTTGGAGCCTGCATAAGCAAGACCCAGTCTGCAAGCGGAGAGTAAAAAATAAAAAAAATAAAAAAATTAATCTGTACATCTATGTTATGCAAGGGCTGGGTGATAAACTGATGTTATCCATTAATTATTATTATTTTAAAGATTTTGTTTTTGGAAAATCTGGATTCTTTTTCACCAATGCACTCCTGGAGTTTCCATAGTTTAGAGCGATGTCAGCACATCAAAGGTCAACCATCTTGTTAGCTGTGCAGTTTTTATTTATTTGAACTTTGAATCCATGTCAACTCTATGACAGAAGATTAGGGCCAGTCTAAGATTTTTATTTTTTTATTGTGAGGAAAGTCATAATATTACTAGAATAAAGTTGTAATATTAGGAGAATAAAGTAGCAGCTTCATGAGAATCATTTGAGATAATCAAAAAAAAATAAAATGAGGAATTTTGAGCATCATGCCAAGTTAGACTTTGGTATAGGTTTTACCTAATCTTTTAACACATCGGCACAAAATTATTATCAGTAGCACATCTTTGAAACGATCATGCGAGATCTTTCTGCTCGTATTATGACTTTATTCGCACAATTAAATAAAAATTCCCATAACTTGCCCCTGATTAAGGTCAGGGATGATTGAAATAATAGCCACTTTTAAAAATTATTTTCTGTCATCTGTAAATGATTTTTTAGAAAAGAAAGCAGGCAAAAAATAAATAAATTTGATCTGGTAAGAACAATAATAAAAAAAAAATAAAAATCTCAACAGAC
Source organism: Poeciliopsis prolifica (assembly GCF_027474105.1). Taxonomy (NCBI): domain Eukaryota; kingdom Metazoa; phylum Chordata; class Actinopteri; order Cyprinodontiformes; family Poeciliidae; genus Poeciliopsis; species Poeciliopsis prolifica. The sequence goes on from NW_026562379.1 coordinate 11,451,336, forward strand.
AGACAGCCTTACCCAAAGATGGCGCCTATCCTCATGACGTTGCTGTTATGGAGAACGTAGTCCGAAAGCAGGGCCAGGGCTGGGTCACATTCGTTCCTCACACCAGAGTTCACAATGCCACAGGCCAGGAGCGCACCAGACTGCAGAGCACAGAGAGAGACGACAGTTTATCCATGACGCAGTTGCCGACATAAAGCCCGGGTGAGCAGGCAGTGTCAAAAGTAGATGTGAGGATAATCTGACTGTTTAAGCCACATTCAGACATGCTGTTTGAAGTTGGACCTGATGCCACCTGTAGGTTAAAAGGTTCTAATTTTATAGACTAAATTTGTCAAAATCCTCAATCCCTTTTCAGGTCAATTTTCAAATAAATAAAATTAAAACTAAGCCTGTCGCAATAAGCAATTGCATGTGCCCCATTATACCTTAATGTAGTCCTCAGAGGAGTAGAGGTATTTGTCAATCTGAGTCAGACCACCGTCCACGTCCCAAAGCAGGATCATACCCAGAGAAGCAGCAGCACTCAGCATGCCTGAGGACATTCAGTTTTTAAAAATTAACAAGCAGCAGCTCAACGGATCTACGAAAGAAAATTAGGAGTACAACAAATGTGAAAAATGTTGTATGTATGGTTGGTGTGTGTTCCTTTACCATGATCTTTGTTTTTGTACAGCCACTTGTTGCCATCATCCGTGAGCAGCTTGTCCTGTCCAAAGGCTGCGTTAACGAAGCCGTTCACAAAGGAAGAGGCCAGGTTCATACGAGCCGAGTCCACCTGGGAGCCGCTGCTGCCAAACCCTGTCACATGTCACACAGAGGTGAGCAAACACAAAGCGGGTTCAACTGAAAAATAATTCTGTTCACATAAAAGAAATGCAGCTTGTTAAATCACGACTCCAATTACTTTCATGCTTGATAACTCAAATTCTAGAGTTCTCAGGGCTTTTCAAGCTAAGGGTCAGAATAGTGTTGGATGGAAAACATTTCTATTTTCTGCTGATTTTGAAATTGGAAAAATAAGCAAGGAAGAGCAAAAAATGAAGGGAGTAATTAGTGGATTATTTTCCATACTTATCTAAAATGCATAGGAGCCATGCCAATTTCTTTTTTAAAATGTCAAACAAGCTTCAGGACCATTTATAATTAATTTCTTTCATGAAATTTACACACAGCCTAAACCAAAAGGCAAAAACAAACATGAAAAAAATATTAAGCTCTTGTGATTGTTTTATGTAATATTTTGATGGAATGCCCACAATAATGATACAATATATTTTTCAAATGTTCTCATTATTGGGCCACAAACATTTCCTTTTTTGTCATCATTTTCCAGAAATATGGACATTCGGAAAACATCCCTTCGACATTGCAAGAAAACTGGTTCTTTAATTTTTCTACAAAAGAAACACATTTTGTAGCACTAGCTGATGAGTCAGTTTTCAGAAAGTTGTGTAATGTTTGCAGTTCTTGGCAAAGTTAAAGCAGGAAAAACAGTGAACATGTCTCTCTGTTATAGTTGATCAAATACTGGGAATTAGACTCACTGTTGTTTTCCAGGTGGGTTTTGTAGATGTCATCTGGGACTTTGGGTTCCATGATATCCAGCTGGAATAAACATTTTGTCGTAAATAAAAGTCAAACGTAAAAAGACAAGGTGATTAGCACAAAATCTGATCTCAACACCAGTCTTCAAATTCTTAGTATCAAGCTCTCTTGGAACTAATGATAAACCACTTCCCAAAAACATACAAAGAAAAATGCCAGTAACGTTTTATAAAACATTTCCTACCTCTCTGGCCAAGGCCAAGAAGTTGCTGTTGAGCTGAACGTTGGACATGATCTCTGTCAAGTCTTCATAGTCTTCTACGTCTTCATTGAGCTCCAAAAAGACACCGTGACGGCCCAACATGAAAGCCATCTGCTTCTGGATGACTCTGCATGAAAAGGAGAGAAAAACTACATATTTAGTACAAATCACAAAGGCAGGGAGGTTTCACAACAAAAAGCTATTATAACAACTGTTCATTTGATTATTAGTTTTTCATAGCATAGTTATATTTCAGTTGGTCAACAACAAAAAGTCCAGTGTCCTTACATGTCTTTGCAGGATGTGAAGATGTTTTCAACGAGTTCCATGTCGTTGAGCATCAGGGCCAGCCGCAGGGCCTCTGGGTAACGGTTAAACTTTCTGAAGATGTTCAAAGCGCACCTCAGCAGGGCGGAGTTCTCTGGCTCAGGAACATAACTCACACAGCTAAAAGGAATAAAAACAAAAAAAATCATGAATGCAAAAGTGAAGTCATACATTTCTGACATCAACTCTATTTTCTGAGCAAAGGGTGAAAAGCTCAGCTAACCTGGTGAGGTACAGGCAGACTTTCCCGTAGGCGTTTTCATCGATGTAGTCCCCCAGCATGTCCAGCCTCTCGATCTCCATCAGTAGGTCGCACGCCTCATGCTCTGCGTTGTGGGCCATATTGTAGGGCACAATCTCCTTCACCAGTTTGAGCAAAGTGTCCTGCTGGGCTTTGTCATTCTCCTCCACTTCCTGCCATTCTTTTGCCACCTCACCAGCAAGGTGCCTAACAGAAACAGAAAAAAAATGTACTTGTCTTGTACTCTATACTGCATAAGGAAGACTAGAGAAGTGCAAATAATCCAAGTTTTTAAATCTTGTTTCAAGGTGTTTAACTCAAGACTTTCTTGCCATATGTGCAGTGTCAAATATCTGATTAAAAATACATAAATATGTTGATATTAATATATGCATATTGAAACAACACTTAAATTACTAAGAACAAATTGTTTTGAAACACTGCATATAGAAAAAGATAAAATAGATTTCTTCTAATTCTTATTTTCTTCTTCAAAACACCACAACTTTATTATTGACCCAAACAAATGCAATTGTGATCTCCAACATAATCAAGTGTTCTAATGACTACCTATTCATTCACAGATGAATAAAACAAAAAAAAAAGCAAACAGAAACATCACAACATCTGAAAGTTTTTACATATAGAATGACTCATATCTGAGGGAACATTATTTATTTATTTACCTGACATATTCATGACCCCAGGAGGCCAGCTCCTCCTGGGAGCCTACCAGACGGTACTTCAGACATTCCCGCTCCCCGCTCATGGTCATGGCCAATACAGACACCACATCCGCACAGAATCGCTGCAACAAAAGCAGAAATAAATAATTTACTGAGATCTCTTCAAGTATAAAGGTATCAATATCTGCAGCATCATCATAAAGATTTCAGAGCCGATATCATTGCCCTGTTTTTTGTTTTGTTTTACACACACAAATACTACTATTTAATTACATATATAAGAGTTTAAATTGTTGTCACTAGTACTCTCCATCTCCTCTCACTGTTCTCAGTTTATTAGATGTTGAGCTTTACATCCAACATTTAATATCAATAACAACCCTGTTAAACAATCAGCTTCTGTCCTGCACATATGATCTCTCAGAAATAAGATCAGATTTCTGTGAAGATGCAAAGAAAGCAATAGGGCTCATGTTTTACATGCAGCTGTTTTCTCAAACCAAGACTGTACGCAACTTTGCTCAACGTCCCTTGCTAGTGGTGAAAAACAATTGTTAATCACAAAACAACAATGATTGGCATCATTTTGATGTTAGAATGAAATATAACCTATTTCAAAGTAAAAACGAGGCTCGCCTTATTCTCTCCGGGGATCATGCGCTCATAAATTTCCTTTAGTTTGCCATAGTGTGGACGCAGGAATTTCAGGGGCTTTGGTACAGAGGTCATGGAGGTGGTTGAGGAGCGGATTTGTCGCCTCAACTCTTCTAGCGCTTGACGATACAATGAGGTGTTCTTCTCCTGTTGAGAAAAACAAGAAAAACAATATCCTCAGCTGAAGATTGGACATCCTAACACACATGCAAAAGAAAAGAAGATTGGGACACTCACACTCAGCCTTTCCACCATCATCTCCAGATCTTCTTGTAACTGCTTGTCTTCCTCTGACTGAGAAATTGTGACAAAATTAAATAAAAATGTTATTACAAAACATTTAAGAAGATCATTTTACAAAAGAAGCAAAGAAAGAAAAAAAGCATCATAATGGTGTATCCATTGTGCTTAATGCAGGAGAGTGACACAGTTCAGAAAAAAGAAAATGCATCCAGTCAGTTATAGTTTTACTTAATGATAAGATAAACTGCCTAGGAGGTTGAGCCTTGCCATGCATGTCAATATTGTTAAAAAAAATAAAAAAAAAATAATAAAAATCTTAGGAGCTACATCACAAGCTCTGTGGACCAAAGCCAGCAAAATGTAAAAGTTTAAGAAAGTGAACTAACAACAAAGTCTCTTCTCTATACAACACAAAAAGGCAGGATGACTCAGGTTTGCAAAGCTGCTTTTGAATCTACAACAGTAATTTCGGAAATGGCCATGGAGTTACAAGTCCCACGTACGGAAATATATAAACAAAGCAGTAATTAAGGACAATATGTTCATTAAATTTTAAATAATTTGACACAGTTCATTTAATTTAACTTAAGATAAGCTTCGTCACAGATGCAGTTCTATCAATACGAAGCACATTTTGCTGTGGGGTTATTGTTTAGACCCAAGCCGCTGTGTCATACAGTAAAGTTTAGCTAGTAGCACAGCTAACACTCTCGGACGGATAATGCTAGGCTAACAGTAGCTAAAGGGCTTGAACTTCAGTCATTTGTCCTGTTATTGTTGTAAGTACATACTAGTGTTAACATTTTAAGGGGTATGTTTACAATTCAGAAAACCAAGGGGTTTTTGATTGGTAATTAAATACCAATGACTATGGCCTGCTCTGTCGGTGTTGTCAAAGCGACGGTGACTAAGGCAAATATCTGCTCCAGCCCCTGCGCTTCCAGTTAGCACATTTTCAATGAATCACCACGCTCCCCAAACTTACCAGTTCTTGTTCCTCCTTCTTTTCTTTTTCTTTCCCAGGGGACTGCTGTCCCTTTTCCTTATCCTTCTCTCCCCCCTTTTCTGTAGGCTTGCTATCTTTCTTTTTTGCTTCTTCCATGGTGGTAGCTATCGGTTAGCAAGGGAACTGAGCCGACTGGTAATTGACTTCTTCTGATAAGACCGTACAGAGTGTTTACCCTTGAGCGCCCCTTGTGTGTAGTGGAGAGATGTCTTTGCTTGCTTGTGCTACTTAACGTGCCATTAAAAAAAATAGGAATTCACATTGAATGTAATGTTTACATCCTTGTTATTGAGATGTTTTACATTTAATGAGCAATTATTGCATCGATCGTGCAATATTTACTCAAAACTCGACTCAAAGACTGATATTGAAACCACTAATCACCTCTAGACGTTCAACACACAAGACACTTTTATAAGATAAAACAAGTACTTTTGTACAAAAATACACTCAAATTGTTATGTCAGTTATCAGCTGTATTCGCAAGTTATATATTGCTGACGTGATTTGTATGTAAAGTAAGAAGCTGAAAATTCCTACGTCTTTTGACAGTACATAAAGCAGCTGTAGTGTTTGTCATATGACTTCATTTATATGGGTCACATGTTTCATTCTTGTTCCTTTATTGTGCTTGTGCCACAATGGCTTTTGAAACGCACTGTTTTCCTCTTTGTAAAGTATTAGCACTCAGTTTCGCACTGTTCGGCCTTGTTGCTGTGGGAGAAGGTCGGTTCAAGGGCTTCAGGAAGTTTGATGTGGTGCAGGATTCCAGCCATGGAGCTATGTCTGAAGAGCTGTGGTTCATCCAGAAACTGGATCACTTCAATGGTGCAGACAGCAGAGTTTGGAAGCAAGTAAGTTCAACTGCTGTCTATTCAGAAATGATCTTCACAAGGCAAGAGTTCAACTTTCGGTGAGACAACAGCACTGTACAGTCAGAACTGCAGTAGACTAATTTAGTCGTGCACCGATTGCAGGGTTAAAAAGCCTGATGACTTCCGGTTTTGGCTGCTTCTAATGTATATCTAATTTGATATATATATATATGTATATGTCTTAAATATTAAAATCATATTCAACATTGAATAATAGCCAAGAGACAATGCAAACTTGTTTTATCTGGACATGAGGTAGTTCTCTCAAAGGTTTTTTAAAAAAAGTGCTGTCCAAATTACTAACTTAACTTCGCTAAACAAACACCCCCGAAATATCAGTTCTTTTTGTCATTAATTTTTCATGTTTAAAATGCAGACAAAACTTGCACACCAGGTTATAGATCTGTTGCGCAAGTTATATGGAAAACAATATAGATTTGCCTTCTCCTACCAAAGTTCACAATAGAAATGTAACTTTAAAAAAAAAAATCACAAGATTTGAGGTCAGTTGAGGATAAACTAACAAAACTTAAGCTGCCAACTAATGCCCTTAGTTTAAATTTTCTATGTGGTTCAAAAAGATGATGCCCAAATGATATGCACATGAAGAAAACAAAATTAAAGGACTTCACACTTTTTGTTCTCTTTTTGGTCTTCCTAGCTATAACATGACAAAGTGAGAAAATAACATACTTTTGCAAGGCAATGCTTGCAAAAGTATGCGCATATGTTGAGGTTCTCACTCTCCACTCTTCCCCTGGCAGAGGTACTTTGTAAATGAGGACTTCTACAAGCCTGGAGGTCCAGTGTTTCTGATGATTGGTGGAGAGGGCCCTGCAAACCCAGCGTGGATGAAGGAAGGCACCTGGCTCACCTACGCTCAGAAAGTCGGAGCCCTCTGCTTTATGCTCGAACACCGATTCTATGGGAAAAGTCACCCAACAACGTATGTCTGTTACTGATTTATTTGCATGATGTTGAGTTGGTGCGAGTTCTCCAGGTACAGCATGAATCAGTTTAGGCTTCAAAAAGACAAACACAGAAGTGAAATATAATCCACTTTGCTGAAAAAAGCCTATATATAGACTAGCTTGATCAGATTCATTTTCTTACAAAATTAAACACCCGAACTGGAGAAAAGATGGCTGCAGAAACCAATATTTTATCAACTCCACCACTAGGTGGTAGTCCTGCATTTAGATGTCCATGATGCATGCTTCTAGACTGAAGTTCAGGGAACTGTAATGTAAATACACATTCAGATGACTTTCAGATAATTTAGAGTTTAACTTCAAAATAAATTTTAACTATCTTATATTTTTATCTTGACTTAAGCCAAATGCACTGCTCTATATTAGCCTTGCTGTGCAGCTATGTACAAAGTGTATTTTGGTTTTGACTCAGTAGAAGTAATCAAGGCCACTGGGAGCACATGCTGTGCCAAATTCTAAGATTTTCCCTCTAATAAAATTTAGAAAACTACATGTTATTTTAACTCCTGCTATTATTATTCTGACGTTAAAATTTGTTTGCTTTTCTGAAACATTAAGTATAGCAAAAAAAGCAAAAATATACGACATACATTTTCATAGCAGATATCTTTTTTTGAGTGTGCCATGATTTGTACAGTTGTGCCAAACGGAATTTCAAATTTTCCTGTTTGCCACACTAAAGACATTGAAGTCTGTGGCTTGTTTGTGCATCTTTTTTTAATTTGTATTGAAGTAGTTGAAGCAGCTACGAGTGTCTGACAGATCTCCCCTGGAGAATTGTCTGTTTTCAGTGCAGCAGCAGCAGCAGCTCTCCTGAAAAGGGCTTGAAGATCACAGGCATCCTTGCTGCCTTTTATATCTGTCGCCTGCATCCAGAGATATTGTTGGATTCATTTAGTTCTCTGATAATGATACACCATTTTGTGTAGAAGTAAAAAAAAAAAAAAAAAAATTAAACCTGCTTTTGTTGCTCTTTCAAACTGAGTCTGAATTCTTAAGCTCATATACTTCCACTTTGTGTTTGTGAATTTGTTCTTTAATTTTTACACTTTTTCTTCATTTAGGGACCTCAGCACAGACAACTTGCGTTTTCTCAGCAGTCGCCAGGCTCTGGCTGACCTTGCACACTTCCGCACTGTGATGGGGGAGAACCGGGGGCTGACCAACAGGAAGTGGGTGGCGTTCGGTGGGTCGTATCCAGGTTCTCTCGCTGCTTGGTTCAGGCTCAAGTATCCTCACCTGGTGCATGCCTCTGTTGCCACGAGTGCGCCCGTGTTTGCCACTGTCAACTTTCCAGGTAGGAGGAGACGCCACATGATGGGGAAGCTTATAAATACAGGCGCTGAAGGCCAGCCTTATTGCTGAGGTTGGCAAATTTATTGGTGCCTCTATGCCTCACTGAAATTATTCTTCATTTCTCCTGGAATTTGGTTCAGATCGATTAATCTATGGGAGATAGTGAAGTGAACTTATGATTTAGAGTTTATTTTAAAAATAAATATGTACTTAAACACTACAGCACACGCCATGTTTTAAAAACTTATTTACTTATGACAAGTGGAATGACAATAAAGTTTAATTCTATTCTATTTTATTCTATTCTATATTTTATTGTGATGCAGAGAGATCACTTGCCATAAAATTGTAAATAGTGTCATGACAATAAACTTGTTATATTTTGTAATCCAATAAAAGTCCTTAATTAGAGATATCTTTTGGAACAAGAACAATGCCACTTGAGGAGTTTTGGGTGCAACATATCAATGTTTTTTTAATCTTAAATCTTAAATGTAAAATGTCTATATATTATGTATTACATATTTTTATACAATTTGAGCTTTATTACTGCCCTGATTGTGTTATTCTCTTAGCAAATTGCCTTTTTTGAGTCTGTGTACTTCAGTTAATGATTGATCAATTTCTAAATTAATTGACAAATATTTCAGTATTTTCAGTAATCAATTCATAATTAATCCAATTAATTGTTTCAGTACTAATCTTCATTATTTGTTAGAAATTAACACTTAGTGACGCAAATAACTAAACTAAATCAATAATTAAAATCAAAGTCTGATTTGTGTTAGTGTAATAGGCTATGTCATTTTTACAGTTTGGAGTTTTATTTTTAAAATTTGTGTTTTCATTCAGGCAACAAGCAGGTCAGTTTGTTTTTGACTTCTGTGTAAGTTTCAGCTTGAGCTGCACAACAAGCAAGCCTTCTAGACAAACCATGCACCTCTCTTTATCTGTGTGTGCCTTGTGTTTGGCTAAGCCTGTTGTTTTTCCTTTGAGACTGCAGATCAGAACAGACCTACTTCCAGGCACTTCCACCTACACGCTCTTGCTATCTTTAAGACACTATTGCACACATTTGACTCAGTCCCTATGACCTGAAGGAAACGCTGAGATGAAACGCTCCGAGAGCAGTGAACATCATGTTCTGAGGTTTAATTTTAGTCCCAAAACAGCACCAACCGAGTTGCTCAGAAATATGCCCAGCAAGAATAATTTGTCGGGAGTTTATTCATAAATCTGGAGTTTCACCTCTGAGCTTTTTGACTTTCATAAATTGTAGAATTCACCCATCATTTCACTTTTCACCTCACAGAAACCTGTTTAAAGATACACTTTCATGCTTAAAAAGGGTTTGGTTCACAAACTGGTTTCAGAATGACTTGAGGCTTTTGCTTTGCCTCAGAAATAGCTTTCTTTTTTTAACTACAGCCGGCGCTCTGTATTATTGTGGTCAAGCTCTGCCTTCTCTCTGCCTTTACGCTTTTCCAGAGTACTTGGAGGTTGTGTGGCGATCGCTGGCCTCAGAAAATGCAGATTGCCCTGTGCTTGTGAAAAAGGCTTCAGATACCCTCGGAGAACGGCTGAAAGACCCCAAAATGTTTGAAAACATCACCAAAGATTTCAAGTACAGTACATTTGTAATCTTAAACTCTATGTTCATCTGCTTGTAGTTCATGAAACCTAAACGGAAATATTTCTAGTGCAAATTCATCTACTTTCATGGCCTTGTTCCAAAACAGATTCATCTTTTAATCAAGTTTGTTTTTGATATGTGAAGTGTTGCTGATGTCATCACGTACTGAATTGAAAACTGATCAATAAAGTAAGTAGATAGAGATTTTGTAATATTGGGCTAGATAAAAGTAAAAAAAAACTCATAAAAAAATATCAGACATGTTCTTTTGCTCATGATCGTGGCACTTAGCAAATAGAAACAATTTTGTTAATTTTAATTAAACTGAAACAAAAAAAAAGTTTGGTCTGATTTTAACATTAGGCATTGAGAAAAGAAAGTAGTGTGTTTTATTATACGTATGTAAACGTCAGATTAAGGCTGTGTCTGTTTAATTAACATTTCAACTGGATCTTACATTGTGTCTCTTAAGGGTAACCTAAAATAAAAATATGTACAGTTAAGCCCAAAATATTCATCACCTGACATATATAGGCTAAAAATATAAATTGTATACCAATAATATACACTGAATAATTATGAACTAATTTTATCAACACATTTCTTCTGACTCCTACTTCTATGTTTTTTATTTTAACTCAAAGACTCACGATGTATTGAAAAGACTTTGTGATTTATATGTCAGGGTATTTTCTGTTAGCTTAAGAGGTTAGCATACCTGGTAAAAAGTACCTTTATGATGAGTTTAATCTATTTTTCTCTAGGGTTAATGTAGAGTTAGACTGATTTTAGTGACATACTAGGTAATCGATTCTTCATAGACTACAAATTACTCCAGCATTTACTGTCAGTTTTTCTCAGTCCCTCATTAGTTCATTTTCTCTTTGTAAATTTCTACTCTTTCCTATTTTAATTACAGTATCCTGTGCTATTTTAAAACCATTTTAGTTTGTGTTCGTGACTCTGAGTCACGAACACAGTTTGTTAGTTTGTGTTCGTGACTCTGAGGTCAGACCACACCATGAACAAGCTGAGCTCAATGTCTTCTGTAATGATGCGGTATGCCCTGCTAAACTAATATGGTCATGGAAACAAAAGAAAACTGGTCTCCTTTGAGTTTCTTGCAGACATGTTGTCATGTCGACCGTAACGCACAAAGGTCACAACAGTGGTCAGTGGTCAGGAAACCTGTCCAGTTCCCAGTCCACAGTTACTTGCAGAACACAGCATTTGCGTCAAGACATAATTTTGCACTCATAAACACTCAAAAAAGTTTTTTTTTTTTTGTCATACCACTTAGCTAGCTCGTGGTATGAAATTAAAAAGATGGAGCTTAAATGTAACAGCATAAAGTTGTAATTTCACAATACATAGCTGTCTTCAGAGATGTTGAGTCCACAGACGCCTTTGGCAGATAACCCTAAGCAGTAAACAATAACAAAATGTTAACAATGTTAACAATGTTAACAATGTTAGTTTTGTTCTCATTGTTAACAATGTTAACAATGTTAGTTTTGTTCTCATTTGGGTTCAGGGGCCAAATGGCTAAGTGGTATGACATTTGGGTTCAGGGGCCATTTGGCCCCTGGACCCAAAGTGTGGTTCAGGGGCCATTTGGAACCATCACTTTGTCTTAGTGTGGACGCTAATTCAAAAATGCTGGATGTCTTGCCCACAACTACAGGCTATTAATATGAATAGCACTTTCCCAGGGTGAGATATTCTGAAAAAAAAAATGTTAGTTATAACAAGCATTTGTTTTTATTAGTCATGTTTAGTTTTGCTTACATTTTCATTTCTTATTAATTAGGGTCGTAATTAGTCTAATAAGACTAATAAAACAGTCTGGCATCCATTCATTAAACTCGGCTGAATGCAGATTTTTACAGAAAAAAGAAACCTGTGTGCCTTTTTTTGTCATAGTTGGAAACTTTTGCAGACCAACAAAATAGAAAACTTTTGATTAAAACACTGCAGTAGGATTTCCAAACGTGTGTGTGGCTAAACTCAAAATTGATTTTAGCAGTAGAACTAGAAAAATGAGGAGTCCAGGTTTTATTCACTCTTTGATTTCCATTTTTCTGAGATTGACTTTTATTGTTTTTGTCCTCTTCTTTTTCCATCTGCTCCTTGTCTCTCCTTTTCCCACACCAGTTTATGTTCCACACTGCAGATCCAGTCAGAGATGGACTCTGCCTACTTCCTGGAATCGGTGGCTGGCAACTTCATGGATGTGGTCCAGTATAATGAAGACAACAGAGGATTTGAGGTGAGAGGGGTCACATAAAAAACTGCCTGTTTAAATCAAATGTATGTTTGAAACCTAAATCTTTCTGAGTTGGACTTTCTCTGTGTTCTTTTAATGGGGAAAAATTAGCATGTTTAATGCACTGATACCACAACTAGCCAATAAATAGCCTTTAAGTTTGCTACTCTAATGATATGCAGGTCATAGGAGAGGTAGAAATTTGGGCAGCTAGATTGAAATAGTTTTCTTAAAGTTAGAAAGTCTTTGCTTCAAGTTCAGCTTCCTCTACCACAACATATTGATTTACATTTAACCCTAAACTCTCTATCAGTCATTATGAATGTGTGCCAAAGCAAAGTGCTTTTTTTCTGGATCAAACTCATTTTATGACCAGAAAAATGAGTTTGATCCAGTTATCATTTAAATGGCCTGAGTGTTATGTTTACTTTGAGTATTTTTTGAATGAACGTTTTTACCAAAAGCAGTCACCACAGTGGAAAGTAAAAAAGACCCAGCTTGCTTCATAGTTGCAATCTGTCTGCAATCTGTGCTCCTTCCCTTACTTTCTCACTGGACAAATCCCCACATAAAACCTCTCTTTGTGAACTGACTTTCAAGCTGGTTTTTTTGGGGGGTTGGGAACTTGGGTGGCATCGATACCAAAGTTTGGCGCTCCAAATGAAACGTCTTCTCACTTCGATACAGGGCTGGCAGAAGTCTGTCTATGTTTTCTTTCACACTCCTGTACATATTTCTTGAGCTCAGGCGGAAATTAATATCATTGTGAGCTTCATGTCTGAATAAACTGAAAAGGAAATGCTGTGCAAAGCTTTGTGCAGTTTTAAAGCATTAATTTGATGGATAATTTTTAAAATGTATCATATCTTAATATAAATTTTCATTGTATTAATTTGTTGAATTACAGATTTTTTGCCCTCAGCAACTTAAATAATTGTTGTGGAAAAGTTGAATAGGTTAAGACTGTTTATAAGGCTGTGACATTGGAAGGAGGGGCACTCGTTAATGATGTCTACAGAGAAGACCTAGCCATAACAAAGCAGCCTTGGTAAAATGTGAAAGCTTTAGTCTAAATAGTCAGCTCACTATTTCTCTTCACACGATCGGCTCAAACATATCCAACATTTTTATGTCATATAAAAATGAACATTCAGGATGATTTTTCTTCTCTTAGTGCCTTTTTTGTCCTGGTTACTTCTTTCATCCCTTCCCCCCCATTTTCTCCCCATTCCATCGCCTCTCTGTCCCCCTGCTGCTTTGACGGGACGTGAGTCCGGTTACCAATAAGCTGATGTGAAAAAGTAACAAAAGCCTCTTTGGTCTCTCTGGTTTCCTGTCGCCCCAAGCCAAAGAGACGCTTGTAAAAGAACCGAGAGGAGCAGTGGGCTGCAGAGCGCACGTCGCTAGCTAACAAGCACAGCCCAGAGTCAACCCTCCAGCACAAAGGGCCGGGTGCAGAGCAAGCTACCGGGTTTTAAGTACCGCTGAGAAATGTGTGGAACTTAATCATCAGAATCAGCCTGCTGGCTCCCAAACAGCAGTGTTATCAATGGTGTGCTTTGGGAATAACCTCCAACACTTCCTGCTTTTTCTCAGGGAATGATAATAATGGGTGAATCACTGGTCATTTTTAGTTTCCAGTGTTTTCAGTTTGCACACATGCATTACTGTAATCACTGCCAACTGTTTACTTTCCCAGGCACCTGGGAGTAAATGACACACATTGCTTCAGGCGGGTGTATACCTGGCCGGTCCCTGCCACAGTGCTGGACAGAGAGCATTATGTCCACTATGAGGAGCATTATGGCCACTATGACAGCTGATCGCCATAGTTACCCAGAATCTGCCAACAGCTGACTTTTCCTTTTGTTAACTTTGTTTTAGTTCTTCCTTGCAATATAGTTTTTCAACACTCATAGCACAATAGCTGGCTTGTAATGTTTCACAATAGACCTCTGACGCAGAAAATATGTCGTAATCAACAGGAAGTGCTTTTCTGTTTAACTTTTAACCTGCAGTTCCAGGAAGATAGTCAATTTCTGTTTTCATTTTAAAAAATTAATGAATATGTATTGTATACCTGTCTTTTCACAGGGCCCAACCTTTAAATTAATTTCCTAAGTATTATAATAGCCATAGTTGTGTGAAGAATTTTGGTTCAGATTGAAAAATCCGACAACTTTTTATTTTATTTTATTTTTTATCTAACAGGCATTGTAAATGCTTTTAGTTGTCCTTGATTCTCCTCAAGAACCACAATAAGATCAGAATTGGCCAGAACCTGAACGTAAACCATCTCTATTGACCAGGTTTGTGTGCACATGCAGAAAATTTTACTCTGGCTCCACTATGCTTTTGTCATGGAGGTGTTTAAATATTAATGCGTGTTCATGTTACAAAAAGAAGGAAACAAGGTTCCTGTTGTGAAGTGCTCTGCTGACCATCCATGGTTCCTCCTTGAATCTCATTTCACTGATTAGCAGCATCAATACCCTTATTACTACCATTGGTAAAGATATTACAAAAGGCTTAAAAGAAAGTAATCTTATAGGATAATCTCCCTGATTGATTATTTATTTTGTTGTTGTTCTTTATTTTGAGGATCTTTGTCATTTTCAAAACATTATTCAACCAACTCCATGTTAGGAAATAATATCTTGAACAAATATCAACACTACCAAAATTGCTGCACTTAAGTATGAATGAATGAATTTCATCCGTTTGTTCATTTATTCACTTATTTCTTTATTTTTTTGACACTACCACACTTGGATTTAGGGTTTTCAAAATTTAACAAGTATTGAAGAACTTTTATTTAATAAAATGTATCTTTGGAAAGTAACTTGTTGCTGTTATCCACTGCTAAAAATGGGAAAACCAAGAGAACATGCCAGTCAAGTCAGGCAGATGTGTGTTAATCATCATAAATCAGGAAATGTATGAGAATTGCAACAACAGTCATAAAAATCCCATCTACATGTCATCCAGTTGGTTAGGCAAGAAAAAACTTGTCAAGTTCTCCTTCCCCTTTCATCCATTAGAAACGTACAAGCTCACAAAGACATGACGAGGATGTCTGTAGTTAGCTTTACTCCTACAAGGAACTGGAGTCTCCAGAAACTATGTAGACAAAATGTCTGTTCTTGAATTGCTCTACCAGATTCACATGAAAATTGAGTAGTGATGTGAAGATAAAAGCACTGAGTGAGCTAAGGCCGTATGTTTGAAAATACTCCTGTAGTGGTGGCTCATCAGCTACAATCTTTACTGATCTCTGCGTATTCAGACACAAGATTATTTTGCCTCACCATGTCCTTTTATAACATGTACAGCCTCAGCACCAAATAAATGACATACTTTTTCTTACTACAGGGGGCTTTGGGCACCAACATAACCATCAAGGTGCTGTGTGACGTGATGAGTGACACCTCATTGGGAGATCCTTACACCCGCTACGTTGCTGTGGCCCGCCTCATGATGGACACGTTCTCTGTGAAATGCCTGGACGTCAGCTTCAGTAACTATGTCAGAGACATGACGAATATGTCCTGGGATGGACCGGCCGCAGGGGGAGGTGGGTGCATCCGGTTTGCGTAATTTAGATTTGTTGCCTTTAACAAGTATTTATACTTATTAAAATTGTCTACATTGTTTCACATTAAAACAACCAACTTTGATGTGTTTTATTTTAATTTTATGCGAAATAAACACAAAATAGGACGTGAAAAGGGAATTCATGTTTTTTTCCTTTCTGTTTTAATCTGTATTTTACTTTTTATTATTATCCATCTTCCTTCTCCAGCATGATGCTGCCACCGCCATGTGCTACAGTATAGATGGCGTTAGTTTTCCTTCACACATTATACTTCACATGGAGGCAAAAAGACTGAGCTTTGCTCTCAGGATGTGTGAGATGTGATAGTTGGTTGTCAAAATGTAAACAGAGGGTATGGCTACTTAGAACGTGCATTTTTAAACAACAAATGCCAGGATAAACACTATTTTATACAGGATGCGTGTGTTTTGTACACAACTACAATATTATGGTAAAACTTTCCACCAACAGCCAAAAGAAGTTGTAAGAGCCTTACTTGAGACATGACTTGTTAGGATGTGGTTTTAGTCATTTAGTGAACCAAGATTTGGGTGTAGCTGAAAGTCTGTTTTTAGGAAATGTCTAAATAAGACAACAAGGTTTGTTGTTCCAAAGCAGGAAACCTAAAATGGGATTTCTTTACCATGGAAAAACCTCTAAATAAATTCATGGACAACATTTAGGTCAGCATCTTTGTCTTAAAACAGGAATCTGTCTTGAAAATGAAATTTTAGAACACTATAAATCCATGTTTGTGGACAGGCTTAATCTGGAATATTTTTCAGTATGTTATTGGAAGTTATTGGCCTCAACTTTGCTTTGTAAGTTGGACAGATTGTTAGAAAAATAAACCATCTTCCCAGAAGGCCATTGTGATCCAGCCACATAACTTCCTCAGCCACCCTTTCAACTTCATCTGAGCTCCTTCCTCTCTTCATTAAAGCTGGATGACTAAAAGGACATTGTTGTTGTTTTTTTTTTGAATAGCCATTAAAGCTAAGCTTCGGTCCGCCTGCTCTCTTTGTTGTTTCTGCCTCTGTTTCGCAGAACTAAGTTAATATGCAGCAGTGATTAAATTTTTTATGCATATGTGTTGTCAGGGAGACAGTGGGTCTATCAGACCTGCAGTGAATTTGGATTCTACCAGAGCACGGATTCACCGAACCAGCCATTCACCGGCTTTCCTCTGGAGTGAGTGCAGCACACATTGTCTCTATGCCTAATAGGTTCATAATTATGATTCAGTACAGTGCACCTGCTCACCCAATCACCTTTTATTAGTTATACATCATGCACTGTTTAATGTATTCCTTTCTGCCTTTGAAAAGATGCTGCATTGTTTACAGTGCTTGGCAAAAGCATTCATATCACTTGCACACATTGGATCTACACATGTTGAAGCACAATATTTTATATGACAGCAGGAAAAACATGAAGTGGAGCATATGTTTGACATAGAAGGGAAACAATACAGTTTTCTTAATGTTTTTCACCAGACTAAACATGCAGAATGCATCTACCAACATATTTGCATTCAATCTCTTCAGTCAATATATTATGGAAATACCTTTAATGGAGCTAACAATATTAAACAATTTTTTTGATAAGGCAAGCTCAGAAAGATTGAATGGGGAGTGTGCCATGGTTTTATATTCTCTAAATATACTTTTAGACTTTTATTGTGTAGTGTTTTTAGTTTTTGTAGGTATGGACTTGGTCATGTTACGATTTAATATGTGAACTTGAATTTTCAAATGGCCTGGACTTTAACAAAGGTATTCTAATACATAAGATTACACTGTTGTTTCTAAATGGAGAACCTTTCCCCAAGTCTCAAGTCTTGCTTAAAACATTGTAAAGCATATCCTTTTCCTTTCACCTCACAATTATGAACCACTTAGTGTTGGTCTGTCATATAAAACTCTTACAAAAAACACAGTTTCAGATAGTTTCCCAGATGCAGGATCTGTTTCTCTTGTTTGAATCCAGTTATCAGGTGAAACAGTGTGCAAGCTTCTACAACATTAGTGGTGAGGAGGTGGGAGAGGCCGTCGCCCAGACCAATGAGTATTACGGCGGCTACGACATCCAGTCCAGCAGAATAGTGTTCCCCAATGGGTCCATCGACCCATGGCATGCTTTGGGGATCACTGCGGACATCACAGCTGAGCTCCCTGCTGTCTTCATTAAAGGTGAGGAAATGCACCTGAATCGGCTACCATGTTGGTATAATGACTGATCACTCTGATTTATTAAATTTTATGAGCTTAAGGGAAAAAATGAGTCTGAGGTCTGTAGTCGCATTAGCATCAGAAGAAGTGTCAGTGATTCCATTAATATCCAGTGTAGAATAAAACAATGAAACTCTCCGTAACTAAGGGACGGGACATTATTTAAGTCCCTGTGTGCTTTGCATTTTTTATGTGTGTATAAAGCAGCACTTGTATAGTTAATTTGTGATTCAAGTTCCACAATATAAAGGGGAAGGAATCTGGAATATGAGCTATAATTTTCTCTGTAAAAATATACCCTTAAGATGACATAAAACATGGATTTCATTTTTTTTCCTTCATCTCTTTGCTGCTTGTTAAAATGATACTCTCACTTTAGTATTACGTGCTGCATTGTGTTGGTCTGTCCTCTCGACTCTAAATAAAATAACGTATGCAAAATGTGAAATAGTCTAATGGGATTAAGACTTTTCCAAGCCAAAGTATATACTTTTCTTTAAAGAAGACAAATTTTGCTTTTTTTTCTGTTCTTATTTTAAAAAGCCTTTTATGCAGCAGCCTCCCCAAGCTCTTTGAAAGTCCCTTAAAGCTAAGATGCTTTCTGCTTTCCCATTTCTTTTCAGTTCCTTCTTAATGTTTAAAGAAATGTTCTGTGTTTACCCGTCCCAGAACTGATCTATGAATCATTAAAGACTGTAAAAGCCAGTAACTCAGCAGACGAATAAATATTGTCTAAATGTTTTTGGTAACTGTCTCAATTTTGCACCTGAAGTTTTTCTCTGCAGTGCCATTAATTTTTCTCTGCAGTGCCATTAATGGTCATGTTTTTCCCTTCATGCAGGGACTGCTCACTGTGCCAACATGTACCCAGCAAGGAGCCAAGATCTTCCCCAGCTATCTGAGGCTCGGGATCATGTCTTTCTGCTCCTCCAGCAGTGGTTGAAGTAGTGATTGGAGGCTCCTTCTGCTTTACAAAGCAAACGCATCACTTCTGATTTCTGAAATTCAAACTTGATTTTTTACTGTACTGCCAAATTGTCAGCTCCTTAAAGCCTGTAATGCAACTTTGCACAAGTTTGATTTGAGAAGTTCCTGTTTTTAATGTATTAAAATTTTTAAATCATGTTTTTTAATATTAATATTAAATTTGAAGGATTTTTAGCTCTCAGTCCAGTGTATTGTTTGATACTGTAGAAGAAATGCATGCTGTTTAGCAGTCTGATAACCCCCTGGTAAGGGACAAAAAAGTTGTTGCTCTGTTTTGGTAAATTGAATTTATCGCGAAGACATAACTGAAAAGATGTTTCCAAAAAAAAAAAAAAAACAGTCGTGCCAGTATAACTGATCACACTGTTGTACCATCTCAATATAATTGAAACTACTGAACGCCATATCACAAAGTTGATCAAAAATAATCAATGCTAACTCATCCTTTGTTTGCTCACTCATCTTGCAACATGAAGAAGGGAAGCAGAGGCAGCATTTTGCAGTTGGGACCCGACTCAGTCCTTGTGTTTGACGGGGATACGTGTCCAACCAGCATGCTCTAGTAGATGTCAAAAAATTTGAATATTGTGTAAAGGTGCAATATTTCTTGCCAGTCATCTCAGAAAGCAAAACAGTAACTTTATAGATTCATTAAACAGAGTAAAACATGTCAAGCTTTTACTTTTTGCCATTTTAATAATTCTTACAGGTAAAGAAAACCCCAGAATTAGTGTCTGAGAACCAAATGTTGCATTAGACTAACAAATGTCTAATTTATTGGTTCTTCTGGATTGTATTTTGCCTGACAGTTATTTTAAGGCTGTGCTTCTTTCTTTCGCTGGTGAATATTTTGCTACCATTCTTTTTTTTTTTCTTCCACCCAATTTTCTGTTAATATTTTTGTTTGCAGAACTCTGAGAACAACCAGCTTCTTCAGCAATTACCTTGTGTGGTTTACTCTCCGTGTGAAGGGCGTCCTATCAGCAGTCTTTACCCATGAATCTCTAACCGATTGACCTCAAATGAGAGACTGTTTAAAGGCTCATGAAATCTTTGCAGGTGTTTTGAGTTAATTTGCTGATTAGGGTGAGACATCAAGAGTTTCCATTGATGACGTTTGTCACAGTATGTAAATTTTCAGAGACACTGAATTGTGGGTTTTCATTTTCTGCAAAACAAGAAAAAGACTGTGTTTTCTGATTATTAAGAGTGTTTCTTTTCTTTCCTGCTCATTAGAAGTGTTCTCTTGCCATCAGGACCATGAACTGTTGCAAAGACTGGATCGGTATGCACTGTTCCCTATTTTTTGCCTTTGCCTCATTGTTTCAAATAGGACATTGTGAAAGCCTAGTAAGAAATGATTATCATACAGGACATGTTTATTGTTTGTTCTGGCTGTCTCCTGAGATTTATCCAAAACACAGACTTACTGACCCAACTCTGCTCTGCATTGTTTGTTTTTAATTCCACCCAGCCAGACATAAAGTTTAGCTCAACATTTTTTGGGCTACGAATAAGCCCCTTTATTGGTGCCTCATGCTGTAAAATTGGATTCTTAGCTTTCTTACCCGTGGAATCAGAGTTGCTGCAGAAGAGTTATGTTTAAAGCACATTCCTGCTCAGCCAAGAAAAGTTACTTTGCACTCTTGAAATCTGTTTTATGCTCACTGACAACAAAAGTTTAAAAGTGAATACAAGATGACACAAATACTGGATCTGTGTCATTTTACCAATCAGGTGAATAACAGAGTTTTCAGATACTGGTGGTCTGGGTGTGGACTTTACTCAGGCCTGCTTGCAAATAGACTGACGGATGATCAAGGTATTTATAAAATTGAAAGATGAAATAAAGTGCCTTTCAGGTTTTTTAAGAGTGGCTCAGTGTGACCACGTTACATCAGCAAGAGTAAGGAGGTCTTTGTTAGATGTTCAGCTTTGTGTATTGTTTTGTAACCTAACTTTTCTCCACAAGTATATCCCTGATTTAACTGGTTTAATTCGTGGTCTTCATCATACCGTTTCTTCTTCTGAAACGATTATGCGGGTGACTTTTCTTACTTGGGACCCGAACATTTCATTTCCATGAAACGCAGTATGAATGTGCTTTTATTTTGGAGGCCTCGCGGAAGTAGTTGTAATATAACTGCGTTTGACGCCATCAGAGAGAGCGCCGCTCCCACTCGGTGCTCCGCTGCTTGATCAGAGAGGCGGAGCTCGGTCCAATAAATTCCTCTTTCAAAGCAGTTGTGAGCTCAGTTGTGCTCAGGTTAGCGGGAGTAAACACACGTTGTTTCTCACGTTATATTACGCTCGAGAAACCGTCGTTTCTCGATTGGACTTAAGTTCGTAACGGACCAATATAGGGTTGCAGTATCACCTGGGCGATAAGTCGAAGAAGAAAAACGTCATACAAAAGGTAAGCAGAACCGTTTGTAAACTTTGTCTTGGAAATGTAAAGGTTAAGGAAAATGTCATGTGCCTTTAAAACTGTTGCTTAAGCTAAAGTGAGCGTATAAAGTTAACTTCTTTTTTTTCCCTCGACTTTTAATGTGCCAATTTTTCTATGATTTCAGTCTGCGTTTTGCATCGAGCAGCCATGTGTTTTAACACTAACCCACAAACGTCTTTTGTTGTTGTTAAAGTAAACAGTTGCCTATAGACGTGACTTGAATTGTTATTGTTCAAAGAGAAAGTGTGCTCCACCTCTTGAGGAGCTTCTTCGACCCCCCTGCTGTTTTCACGCATTGTTTTAATTAATGGCTTGAAGGATGGTCAGGGGAAGCTGTTGGCCTTTGTAATTTACTGGAGCAAACCCAAGTTTTCTGAGAAATTAGCAGGGTCGGTCCCAGCTTTTATAGGGCCCTGAGCAGCAATTAATTTGGGTTCCCACTTCTTCCAGATAACTTCCCTGTCAGAGCTTCACACATAACTGCTCTCATAAAATGTCTGTGATTGATCATATACATGTTTTAGTATTTTCTAAATTGGTGCTAATCTGGTATTTTTTCTTTGCCCCCAACCACAAATCTCTAAAGATCTGACACGTTGATACAAAGTTTAACTAACTGTAATTTCTCTTTAAGAACTTTGAAGTATTGTTTCATGGTTGGAAAACATGAATGTCTTAAAAAAATAAAAGGGTTCTTTACAAACTCTTAAGAACAATCTCTCCAGCTCTGAATCTAAAAGTATAACTCAGCTAGTCACAACGTATTTTCTTTACTCCTTAATAAAATGACTTGCATCTTCATAATTTTTTTAACACCTCAAAATACAAAATGTTCGCCATCTTACAACATCTTCATTTTTCTACATGATTGATTAAATGACTGTAGTCCGAGATATTTCAGTGGAAATTGATCTGTTTTATGAGGCTTAGATTATTAAAACATTCAATAATGTACTGTAGCTGTGTATGAGTCTTATGAAAAGTCTTTCTACAATTAGTCATTATTTATACTGGGAGCAGAGGTGATGTCACACTGTGAAAGTAGAAGGTGTTAAGTGACTGGATGGAAACAGAATTCCCTTATCCTAAAAAGAGAAAATAATGACAGATGGTGTTTTTTAAAGCGTCTTTAGCCTTTTCTTTATTGGTTATTATAGTTTTCCCTTTAGACTAAGTAGACTCTTAATTTATAAAAGATTGACATAATTTCTAAATCCTGCATATTTCATGAGACACAATTTAACTCTTCAAAAGAGTTAAATGAAACAACTTTAGGTGTAATGTGTTTGCTTTTCATTTCACATGTTGTAGCAGACTAAATAACCAGCTGCCATATCTTAATTTGCTTCACTTTCCCATTCAGATTTACTAAATGGGAAATGATCAGATTTTTAGTATCTAACATGTTGGAGAGAGTGTAAAAAATTGCGTAAGAAGTCTTGGTACCTCAAACTGACCATGATGCAATAGGTTTTTCGTGATGAAGCAGACCAGTCACCATGTGACCTGGTAAATATAACTTGAAAATATCATATCTAGTGAGTCTCTTAGAAAAACTATTGGAAAACAAACTGCTTCAGTTGGAAACTCTGGGCATTTTTATTACTTTTGGGGCTGACCTTGTTCTTCAGTTTCCCATTAAAGGCATTCACTTAAGGGGGCATCATTTAGTTTTTCCTAGAGGAAAGATATCATCTAAAAGGCAAACAAACCAAGCATGTTGTTGCATGTGGGTGTTACACAAGACAAGCAGCAATGTTTGCAGTAAAGCTGAGGGTCCTTCCATTACTCATCACCGGCAGGCATTAAGTCTGGCTCTTGTGACCATATTTACTTTGCTTAAATCAGTGGAGCAGGCTGAAACAAGTTTCCTAAGATGGCCCTAAAGATTTAGTATAGCCTAGTAAAACAAACAAAAAAAACCTTTTAGTGCAGGTCTGTTGTCATCACTCTGATTCAGCTGTGCTAAGTAAAAGGTTTTGCTCAAAGGACGACGAGGAGCGCATGTGATAATTAACTATTGCCAAGAAAACCAGAGATATGTAAAAGGAATGGGTGACCATATAGAGTTTGAGAAATTTCTTCTATGGGGAACAGCATAATCAAAAACCTCATTCATTGCTTTTATTTCTGTCCTTCAAGGTGCTCCAGAGGTCAAAATGAAGTGTGTCTCCTTACTTTGCCTGTATGCACTGGTGACCCTTTGCGCCCATAAGGGCGTGCTGTCAGCAGCCCCCTCGTACGGCGAACGCGGCTCCGATCTGGGCATACAGGTGTTCCAGCAAGTAGTCCGCTCAAAGCCTCTCGAGAACGTGGTGCTTTCACCCCATGGAGTGGCTTCAATCCTCGGCATGCTGCTGCCTGGAGCCCAGGGGAAAACGAGGAAGCAAATAATCAGTGCACTGCGTTACAAGAAAAATGGTAAGGAGGGTTTTAGACAGAGGAATTTGGTGTTGAGGCCTTTATGATCTGAAATCACTATTATTTAACATCAATCCAAAGATTAAATACACTTGTTGTACACAGGTCCTTATAAGATGTTGAAGAAGCTGCACAAAAACCTGACCTCCAAGTCAAACCAGGACCTTGTGCAAATTGCCAATGCCATGTTCAGCCAGAACGGTTTTCCAATGGAGAAGACCTTTATGGCAACCAATAAAGCAAACTTCCAGTGTGAGAGCCGGAACCTGGACTTCAGCAACCCCACTGCAGCAGCTGATTATATTAATCAATGGGTCAGCAATAAGACCAAAGGTAGGAGTCATACGTGGTACAGTCCTCACATTTCTTTTGAAGACGACTGATTAAGATGTGTTGCTTTGTGTTACGGATATAAGTAGAATTGGCAGTTTTAATGCATTACAATGTCTTCTGTTAGAGTAAGGTTTTTCTTTAGGACAGCAATTAATTATTATTTTAGTAATGTATGCATTATTCTGTGGATGAATTGACAAATCTTATAAAAAAGTATTGCTGTTCTAATTTTTTTTTTTATTAAAATTTTTTAAAAAATTTTTATAAATACATTAAAATATGCAAATAAACAAAACAGGTGAGGCTACTTGGAGTTTTGGGTAGAACATTATTGCACAGATTTTTATTTCTGAAATGCAAAACTTTTACAGTTTAGGCTTATTTGCTGCCGTGAATGTGTTCTTTCAGCAAATACACTTTTTTTTTTTTTAAGTTTATAATTGTTCAATTACTAAATTAGTTGCAGATTATTCCAATCAATTCATCAGGATGAATTGATTAATCATTTCAGCCTTAGTTTCCTGTAGGGGTGGCACCCTTTTCTGTTTAAGACTCTTATTTTGAAATGAGAAGGAAAGTAGTTCACCAATTGTTCTGTGGTGTTGACATGGTCTACTAATATTACTGAGCTGCCTACTAATATTGGATTATAAAATAATCCAAGAACCCACTATTGATGTTAAATCATAATGGCAACACATTATTTGTGGTTTAAAGAAGGTGCAATAACAAATCAGATTTAATTGATGTTTAAACACTTTGATAAGTGTTACCATCATAGCTCTTCTGCTAATGTTAGTTATCTTTTTAAAAAGCTGGTGAATATCCTTTAACACAGTTGTTGATGATCTCTGTTTCAAGATCTAAAATCTTTAGACCAATCAAACCTGAACTGGATGATTCTATGTTTCAGACCTCTGCTGCAGTTTAGTAGTCCATATGTGGAGGCTGTTAGCCCTCAAAGCAGTTTGAATCCTGCCTTTTACATTTGTGCTTTTTCTGTCTCGAGCAGAAAAAGCACAGAGATTCTCAAACACATTTTGGAATTTGCATTCTTTAATACACAGTGTGTGATTTAGGAAACCTTTTTTGTGAAAAGCAAAACAGAAAAAAACAAGACAAAACAGGATGTTTAGTAAAATATTGCTGAAGTTTAATTCCTTTGAACCCAATTTTTTGTATTTCCTGTCTAGAAAGGCTGGTTGTTACAACACTAGTTTTTAACAGTACTGATCTAACATTTCAACATTAAGAGTCTTTCAAGTAACACTCATGCCTCTTATTGTTCTGCCTTCATTTATCAACATTCATCATCTCTGGACTATTATTCATAAACTACTCAGCAAACCTTTTGTCCGATGAGTCTGCAGTATCACTTCCTCTTCCAACATGAGTTTAATACAAAACAGTGCTTTTTTTTCTTCTTTTATTAGTCAAACTTTGTTGATTACCATTGTGTATTTGGGCAGGCCACATCACCAACTTGATCAAACCAGACATGCTGGATTCAACTCTGACCCGTCTGGTCGCGCTCAACTCGATCTACTTCAAAGGCTCGTGGAAGTCGGGTTTCCAGCCCAACAACACTAAGATGGGGCCTTTCACTGGCGGTGATGGAAATGTATACAAAGTTCCAATGATGTCCCAGCTGTCCATCTTTAACTTAGGTGAGTGAGCATGCTCAGAAGCAGCTGGAGTTCATTATGAGAGGATGACATGCAAACACACCGTGAATGTGCCAAATTTATTTATTTATATATTTTTGTAAAAAGTCTCTATATTCCCGTTAACAATTAATCAGTTCCTAGCTTTGTTTCAAAAATTTATCATGATTAATCAGATTAATTGAAACATTAAATTATTTTGTTGATCTCAACTTGGAGTGAGAAAAAAGTGCCCTTTTATTTTTGAAGCCTGATCAGACACCTTGCAAGTATAAATGTTCACTTCAGATTTATTTAATTATGTTTTACTACATTAATATTATTCTTTTGGTGGAATGCCAGTCAGGATGTGATTCCAGATTGTGGTGTGTTGTAAAGAACTGCAGGCCAAGACGTGTCGCATGCACAGGATGTTTTTAGTTATGTGTGAAATGCAATGATGCACGAGTCAGTCAGCTATATTTAGACATGTCAGAGCTGTGGTGACACAGTGAGTGCGGGGGATAGATTCTCATCCAGCCACTGTAATAAACTGAGGCCATGTTCATTTGTAAAGCACAAGATTCCCTCATTTCTGCTGTAGATACAACATTCAGCACTTTTAGAGAGGTCCCCAGAACACCGGAGTCTTTACAACACCAAATATTTTATCAGCATTTGTTTTTATGGATTGTCAAAAACTATGAAGTCGAAGGAAAGCGTAGTTTATCCAATTAAAAAGAGGACACAAAAGACAGTTTATTTCCTAGCTATTTATATCTGCTTTTATAATATTAGAACCTCATTAAAAAAAAAGTTTGCAGTTTTGACTAATAAATCTGAGCTTGTGGCAAAAGCAAGCTAGTGTTGAGATTTTAATGCCCTTTTACGCCCAAATTAATATATCCTTTTAATTTTTGTTGCTTGAGATCCTGACATTTATATTTAAAAAAAAATCTCTAAGCACTGTATGGATACATTTCCCAGCTCTTGGTGGTTTTCTAAGTCATAAAGTTCAAGTATTTAAAATGTAAATTGTTATTCTCATCATAAATCATTGGAATCTCTTATTAGCCTAGTTCACAGTAGAAATATAATTCCTATTCTATAATCGTGAATATGGTTTAAAAAGTGAGGAGTGCAGGACTTTAGCAGAATTCAGAAAATCAGTTGGAGCAAAACTGGAAGTTTAACTTCAATAGCACTAACACCTGGGTTAATTTGTTGACCTGCTGTAGTTTGTCAAATGAACACAATAAATCAGATGCTGATTTCTTTTCAATTTCTGAACTTTTAAGCTGATCCTGTAAGTGAGAAAACTCACTACTTGCATATTTTAGGTAACCTTGTGGCGTTTGTTGAAGCGGAGGTTTTAAAGTTGAAAAAGTCAATTTTCACAAGAACACTGATGGATGCAATTCTCTGCTGGACAATCAGAGCTCCCATTTTTATAGCAGCTAGGATGATGATGTATGTAGGATGTATAATCCCAAAGCTGGCTGGAATGGGAGTCGGAACCAAAATTAATGGAAACAGATAAAGCTTCCTGACACTGGGAAATTTTGCAAGTTCAGTATATTAAATTGATTCACATTTTTTCCTCACTCCTCTTTGTTCCCTTTATTTATTTATTTTTTGACGACTTTATTTCTAACAATAAACATTTTTGATGCTTCTTAGATATGTGTCTTTTTATGACCATTTGTCCTCCACAAGTAAAACTTTTTTTAGCACCTTTCAAGATAAAAATCAAGTGCTACAGCAAACAGAAGAGAAAATGCACAAGACAAAATTAAATTGGAGATTTCAAGAGATTACATATTAAAAAAAAATAATTGAGCAATTTTTTGGCATTAAGATCAATTTATGAAATGGAAGTAAAAAGGAATTAAATGATCAAACTTGATTTTAGAAGTCAGTGAGGATGTAATTTTGATCCAGACCCATTTTAGTTTCTGGCAGATGTATGTTGGTCCATTCTTTCTGGTTAAATTGTTTTTTTTGTTGTTGTTTGTGTTTTTTGAAGAGATTCTATGCCGGAACTCTCTCAATTGATTGATTAAAGATTAATCGATCTGTGCTGTGGTAAAAGCCAGACAGTCTTTGGTCTTCTACTGGCCCACCAGTGAGTTATTTTTCGTTGACAAATTAATGCCCGTTTGAGCATAAAAATAAGAAAATTAAAGCAAAAGGTTGAAATTTTCCCTGGATATTTTAGTGGCATCCTTGCTGATTCAAATCTTGATTACCTCTTCAAGGCTTTTTAAAGCCGGCCTCTTGTGAAAAGAGTCTGTTCTTCCACATCATTCCCTCTTTTTAGTCCCCCAGTGTAACTTTGCTGGGATCTATGCCGCCAAGTTAATTTTGGATCTTTTTTCAGGTTCCTCCGTCTAATTTACGGATTCCACAGATTTTTCCCCTCAACCCCCTCTAATTTTACCTGCAAAAATCTTTTTAGGGTGCTAAATCAATGCAGATGTAAAGCGTGAGATAATTGCTCTTGATAATTTAGTTCCCTTCCTTTTAATTGCTAATATTCGACTGGAGAAAGCTTTATATTAAGTATAATAAACTAGTATTCTGTTTGTTTTTTGTAATCTCTTCACAAGCTAACTTCTAAACCTTCTTATGTTCTTAGGCATGGCCGCCACTCCTCAGGGGATCAAATACCAAGTGATTGAGCTGCCTTACCGTGGCAACACCATCAGCATGCTGATCGCCGTCCCCAACGATAACACGCCTCTGTCCAGCGTCATTCCACACATCAACACAGCCACTGTGCAGAGCTGGGTCAAGCTCATGCACATGAGGAAAGTCCGCATACTCATTCCAAAGTAAGTCTGAAACGTAAACAAACGCACCTGTAACTGTGGCTTTTGGTGACATGAACAACAACTGCATGGTTCTGTTTGCTTGTAGGTTTTCGGCAGATGCAGAGGTAGACTTGAAAGCTCCTCTCTCTGCATTGGGAATCGCAGACATGTTCAGTCAGTATGCAGCCGACTTCACACACCTCAGTGAGTGAAAGCCTGACAGTGACGCATACACACTAGTAGGATGAATGTGTTTGAAGCAGGTTCATTTAGGTATGAGTAAGTGTAAAAACCTGAGGAGAAATGTTGCCTAATCACTGTGGAGAGCCAGTAAGAAGTTGACATAGTTTCACTGCTCAGTGTGAAAACTGAATCAGGGTAGGCCTCGGGAAATGAAAGGTTCTAGTGCCATCATGTGGTGGTATAGGCAGATCTGCCCTTTAAGTTGTTGGGTTTTTTTTGTTTTTGTTTTTTTGTTTTTTTTTTTACAAAAAAGAGAGGTGGAAACTTTTGTTCTTGTGGCTTGAAGTAATTGTTTTACAGGAAGTCATTATTTTGAGGTAAGATGAACTGCTGTTGTGCTCCCAGGTACCAAGCCAGTATACGTATCCAAGGCTCTGCAGAAATCCAAAATCATTGTAAATGAAGAAGGGACGAAGGCAGCATCTTCCACCAGTAAGTATACCTGATTGGTGTTTTTTCTGACCAGACATAAATCTGTGTGGTTTACACCCAGTACTGGTTTAAACGCCGCACTAACCTGAGTTGTTGTGTGTGTTAAGCTGCTATCTTCATGGCTCGCTCCTCTCCCTCTTGGGTGACTGTGGACAGACCTTTCCTGTTCCTCATCAGACATAACCCAACAGGTTTGCAGTTTTATTCGCGAATCATAGATGAGTTCATTTTAGAATTGCATTGGCAGTATCTAATATTTGTGAACTGTCTATTTCTGTTTCCAGGAACCATCCTGTTTATGGGTCAGATCAACAAACCATGAAGCCCACCTTCAGTTCCTGTTAGCTCATCTAGCAGCACCTGATATGCTTACACACTGTCATGCATGAACACACAAGCACACAGATGTGCTGTGGTTGTTGACTTATGAACAATGTGGGCATACATTTGTCTTAAATATTGCTTTTTATGTTGATTTTTCTGCAACACATAACATGCATTCCAACATGTTTTTGCAGTCTAAGTTTTCCTGCTGTTTTAATTTTGTGGTGTACTTTTTTGGCTTTATCCCTTTTTTAAATGACTTTAAATGTCACATGTAATTTCTTAACTCTGGAGTATGACGATCTTTTTATTTATGGTGTCTTTGTTTCAGTTTAAACTTTTCTATCTCTAGTCATGTAACTCTGGTTTGCCTGTTTCCCTCTTTTGTTACAGTGATATCATCAAGACTTAAAGAGTGCATTATTGCCCTTTTTAAGTTATTTTCTCCTTACCGAGAAGATCTTCTGTTCCTTCACATGTGGAAACAAAATTAAACTGCATAAATTTATAACGTCAGTAATTTGTGACTTGCTGTTATTGTGGTTAAACATTTTAATTGGAGAAGGGTTTAATGATTATTTCTCTTGACTGTTTCTTGAGCAATGGTGTCAATTTATGCAAAAATATCAGACAAGACTAAACCTTAAAATGGTTGGATGATCAAATTGGGAATCGATCACATCTGTACTGAACCGAAGCACATTGACTAAGAAAAACTCGTTAGAGAAGCAGAAAAGAAAGCCGTGCTTCTCAAACATGAAGAAGCAAAGCATCCCTTATTCACTGAGAAAGCATTCCCACTGTAAACTCTTACTGCCTCTATTTCAGTATGATGGACCCACTTGAAGTAGTACAATCTCGTGTAAAAAGAAGAGAATTAATGGTTTCAAGCATTTTTTACAAGTATAAATTTGAAGTTTACCATTTGTATCCGGTTCCCTTTAACGCCTCTATGTCAACTTTCTTCAGAAGTCACTGAATTAGAAAATGAAATTAATTAATATAAATGTGTGTTAAACATAAGAAATGGAAAACTAGCAAATCATCCCGAACTGTTTCTTAAATAAAGAGGTGGCAGCAGAGAAGCTGATGAGAAGATAAATCCTATTTATGGGTGAGATCAGTCCTGGTAGGAGGAACCTGCCTTCAAAAGATTGCTTACCTATAAGTAAAGCAACCTGAACCATACAGCCTGAATACCATCAGACTGGTGTGAAGATATATAAATGTACAACACACTTTTCAGTTCAAAAACCTGCGTACATTGATTCCTTCCATTATGCATGCATTATGTTCTACTTTGTTTATCACAAAAACACTTAACATTGAGGTTGCAATGTAACAATATGTGACAACAGGCTTAAGGAAGGAAAACTTTTCAGCAAAACGCTGAACACTGAATTTTTCTAGTAAAGTCTGACAATCAGAGGTGCGGTTCTGGCAAGAAACTGTCAAATGTACCATATTTTGTTTCCCATGCTCAGTTTCTGGAGAAGAGTACTCAAATATAGATCCATTAAGCTTTGATCTACAGATATAAAGGTTTGATCATTATATGTTTTTTTTTGTTTGTAATGATGTAATCAGAGAAAAAAAAATGTCTGCAAATTCTGGTGATAAATTAATAAAAGTATATCTTCTTATAACATTAACAATGAGTATGTAAACATACATAGACAGCAAATTAAACCTGACCTGAAAATGAGGTTAGAAATTTGTCATGGTAACGCTTCAGTATGTGACAATTTACAACAACATAGCAAATAAAACACTGACCACATGTTATGTTGGTAAGTAACAGCATGTCAGTGAGTCAGATTGCTTTTACTGGAAAGTCTGGAAACTATCGTTAAAAAGTAGCTGATTTAGTCTATGCTCTATATCTTTTTTTTTTTTTTTTTTTTTTTTTTTTTTTTTTTTTTTTGCTACAAAATCCATGTGCTGAATTTTTTGTTTGTAGCCTTCCGGAGGCAATTACGGCAATCCGATTGCGCCCTCTAATGGTCTTTACGGTAAACCTGACAGGGGCGCTGGGTGTCAGCTGATCCTACTCTGCTGGCGAGTGAGGAGGAAAAAATCCTCTGAAGGAAAACAGTGGTAGCTAGGTAGGCGAACCATGGCTGCAGAAATTCATTCGAGGCCCCAGACCTCCAGACCAGTCCTCCTGAACAAGATCGAGGGACACTCGGACGCGGTTAACGCGGCCGTTTTAATCCCGAAGGAGGATGGAGTGATCACGGTCAGCGAGGACAGGTGAGTCCGAGGAGTCAAGCTAACAAGAGCTAGCGGGCTAGGTCTATTTACTGGTTATTAGTAAATGGACTTGGTGAAAGGAGGGGACTGAAACGGAGAAGGCAGCGTTATTGACGCCTCACTGAAACAGCTTTTGTTTGGGAATTGGATAAAGAGCTAACGCTTATCCTCAGTTTAGCTTTGGCGCTAAATAGCAACCGGTTTGTGTTCGTCGCTTTTAAAACAGTTTGAACAAAGATAGTGACATTTGGAAAGCTGGCTGTAAAGCTGGCTGTAAATATAAACCCTCCAAACGGTCTTCTGCATCTGGTTTTTATGATTTAAAGAGCAAAAATATTTTTGCATAAAAATGTGTAGTAAAATTATATTATGGCAAAACAAACTGATGGGCATCACATTGCATATTTGCAATGCTAGTTGATGGTCACAACATTTACAGCTCAGTTCATGTACTGAGCTGAAAACGAACGTCGCACTCTCCTGATCAGCACCTGAATGCATCACGGTAACAAAAACTCACCGCTTGGTCTCACTTTGACCCGACCTACATAATCTTAGCAGGGTAGATTTTTCTGTGGATTAGTCTGAGAAACTGTCACACTTGATTACAAACAGTAAAGGAAGCAAAACCTCCTCCTTTCAAAACATTAACGTCACACACCAAACCCTCTTGATCAGTAGGAAAAAAGGAGAAGTAGTGGCATGGCCGTGCAGCAGGTTGCTTGATGAAATTGGTTTTGACTGCTGCTGCTTTAGATAAGACAACGACATCACTGGCTTTAGTTGTTTTTGTTGTCTTGGAAGAACCAGGACATTTTCAAAGAAAATAAGGATGGATTCCAGCCAAAGTCCAGACTTAACACCACAGAGAATCTATGAGAAGAATGTCTCAGCAAACTGATATGCCCAGATATTCTTCAGATAAAAGATGAGCTTTTTTCAGCTGTAGATTAGCAAAGCTGAACATTCTCAGAAAGACTCACTGCAGTAGTTGTTGTAAAAAGTGGTTCTCTGGGGATTTCAGTCTTAAATTTTTCTATTCTTGCTGTGCATGTTTTGTCTTGGGTCTCAGCAGATTGGGTCTGCTGGGTCTCAAACTGATCTGTTTCTGCACATTTTGCCTTCAGAACCATCCGAGTGTGGCTGAAAAGGGACAGTGGTCAGTACTGGCCAAGCATCTACCACACAGTGTCCTGTAAGTTTTACTGAGAGAAACAACGGATTAGGCTTATGAATGCATGTGGAAGCAAAACATCACTGCAACTATTTCCCTCCTCAATGCTCATGTCTGCTCCTTTATCCCCGCAGCTCCTTGCTCTTGCATGTCATACCACCATGACAGCAGACGCATCTTCATTGGTCAGGACAATGGAGCAGTTGTGGTGAGTGAGCTCAAACTCTATTGGGGAAGTGGAGGACAATGTTGTTGGAATTTAAATGTTTCTTTGCTGACAGTTTTTATTCCTTTGTGCTTGTTCTTGTAGGAATTTCTCATCTCTGAAGATTTCAACAAAATGAACCACGTTAAAACATACCCAGGTGAGGACAGAAAAAAAAGTTAGGCTCATTGTGACTGAAGAAAATAAAAAAGATGTCAATGAGCCTAATTGAGAAGTTAAACAAAATGAATCCAGGGATTTTTGTTGAGTGATTATTCTACATATCAGATTCATTTCACCTCTTATGCTGGCAGCATGTTGGAGTTTCTCTGTTCAGTTTTTTTTGGACCACTATTCGCTCTGGTTTTGAATGCTGTGCAGCTGGAAAGATTTTTGCTGTACTTTTGAACAGTTGATGCTCAACTATGGCGACGAGGTATTGTTGTTACAACTGACATCAGATCATTAGTAGCATCTCAGAAGTTCCAATAACACCTTAACTATAACTCACAAAATCAGAGTAGTTGAAAGGGAGGCTTCATGGATACAGAGAGAGAAGGAGGAGGTTCAACCCTGAACACCAACTTCTGTCAGCTTTGGAACCAAACGGCCAGACGTAGATTTAAAGAGTGGCAAAAGCAAATGAGGTAGATTAGAATGGTTTCATTCAGAAATATGATTTCTGCTGCCTGAATATTGAGCTGTTGGCATGTCATGGCAGTCATGGGACCGTCATACAGCAACTCTGACTATTTGAAGATACTTAGATGATGCGAGACACAACCCCATTAATTTTTCCTTTGGGATGAATAAAGTATTTTTGACTTTTAATTTAAAGCCTTAAAGGTAAAAATCTGATTTTAGAAAGTCATGCATGTCATGAATAACTCTTACCAGCAACAAATAAATTAACATTTTACTGCAGTAGCATTAAATACGCAAAATTCCTCCTTTAATTTGAAAACATTTATCCAGTAAACCTAAGAGTTTAAGTTGTGTAAGTATTAAGATTCTCACTGATTCTCATTTAGTTTCCACACAATGCCTGTTTTTTTGAGATTGGAAATATCTAAAATTAGTTTTACTCAGAAGCCTGGAAAACACATAAAGGGATGTTCAGGGTTGGCTTTGTTGTGTGAAGCAGTTTAATCTTTTGTCCTAAAATGTGTCATTTAAAGTCATTTTAAAGTTCTCCAAACATATTTTCTCTGCCTGACAGAAGTGACTCTTTCCACGTAGAAGGTTTTCTCGTATTCTTTGCATAATGGGTTAATGGGTTGAAGTTATTGACGTTTTTTTAACTTATTGAAATATCCAAGTAAAATTCCAATAATACAACATAATTTAATGTAAAAGTGCTGCTTTCTTTTGACATTTGAGGCATTTACATTACCCTACCTGTGAAGAAATTATAAACCAAGCACGTTATCGTCATTTATTCCACTTTCTTCTCTAGATCATTGCTCCTGTGAGCTGATTTATTTAGAAATCCCAGTTTGAAGGTCATTCTGTTCTTGTCACAACTTCTGACAAGCCCAAGCAGCAAAATCCGCATGACTCACAGTGAGATTAGATAAGATGCGGTATGTGGCTATGCCTACTAATATTTGAACACACATCTGGTGGCTTTTTATTGACAAGCTGTCATTTTAATTCAATGGAGACAAAAAGAGGATCCACCAACAGATTTTAGACTAAAATCAGACAAGTTTGGAGATTAAATGTCCTGCCTGTGCGTCTCTGCTGAATATCTGGACAGTATTGTAAGTCCTGTCCAATAAAAAATATCTCACGTAGGTAATAGAAGCACAGCCTCTAGATATAACAGCTAATTATTAATCTAGGAAAGTTTGACAACTCCCTTCTTTGCTTTGCTGATGAAGTGCAATGGCGTGTTTAAAGATAAACAGTATGTTACACTTCATGTTCCTTTGTAATTGCTGTTAAAATGTGATATTTTTAACAGCTAGTGAATTAGCTTTCACTAGCTCACAAAAAGTGCGTATTTGCAGAGTTTTGGTTTGAAAACAGCTTTCAATATTGGCTGCAAACTGTTCTGAAGTTTTCACCTCTGGATAAATCCAGATTTCCAAGCACTGAGCACACATTAGTCATGAAACCTCAACTTAAGCTGGTACATCTGGGTTTGATTTTCTTGAATGATTAAATGCTTAATCATAATTTCTAAGATGATACATTTAGAGTCCACTGGGTTTACGTTCTTGTTTATTAGAATTTATGTAGGTCTTAATTTTAAATATTTATGATCTTGAGCATGAATTTTATTCCTATAAAA
The DNA here is from genome assembly GCF_027474105.1 of Poeciliopsis prolifica. Taxonomy (NCBI): domain Eukaryota; kingdom Metazoa; phylum Chordata; class Actinopteri; order Cyprinodontiformes; family Poeciliidae; genus Poeciliopsis; species Poeciliopsis prolifica. The sequence continues at coordinate 11,486,761 of NW_026562379.1, forward strand.
TGCTGAAATGCTCCTCGTATAATAGAAATAATATAAAATGGTTGAATGAGCTTTATTTAATCGGTTAGTGAAACTTAACTTTTTCTACAATAAACTAAGCATGCAGTGTTGTAATAAAAGTAAACTTGTTGGAACATTATCTGAAAATCTCGACTAGAAAACAAACAATATAGTCTATCAGGAAGAACAGAATATGGGCCACTCTTTCTTAACAGTTTTTGAAAAATTGGCGCAGCAAAGTTTGCTGTATAACAAAAGTATCCGTTTATGTGGTGATTGTAAGTCCAGTCCAATAAATTATTTTTTTGCAAAGGCAAGAGCTGATGTAGGCATCATAGTAGAGTGCCATTGTGTTTAAATTTAGTTGGAAGAGTGATTGCACAATATACAGTTGGGTGTATTCTAGAAGATGTTCTACATTATTACCTGACTTTGGTATTGGTCAATATGTAAGTCTGGCAAACTGGGTTCAACTTGAAGGGAATCCAAAGATCAAGAACAATGAACATACCAAATAGTCAGGAGACAGGAGCACAGCAACACGATACAGACTGCTACAGGAGGTTTTTCTGAACATAACTGTTGGCATCTACAACTCTTTGAAGAAATTCATCAAATGCCAGTTATAACATTTATTTTCCTTCAGGGGATTCTACAGTATTTTTTGAATTGAATCGAAATCTTTTATCTGTTTAGTACTTATATGTTCATTCTTATCCTGTAGCCCACCAGAACCGTGTGTCAGGTATGGTATTCTCCCTGGAGAGCGAGTGGGTGGTGAGCACAGGCCATGACAAGAGCGTCAGCTGGATGTGCACCCAGAGCGGCAGCATGTTGGGGAGACACTACTTCACCTCATGGGCCTCCTGCCTACAGTATCCTTCCATCACACGCTCTATGTGATGTGTAAGCCATAATAAAACGTAGCGCTCGTTCTGCCCTGACTTCTCGCTCAGATACGATCACGAGACGCAGCACGCCTTCATCGGTGATTACTCCGGACAGATCACTTTGCTGAAATTGGAGAAGCAGACGTACTCCACTATCACAACTCTGAAGGGCCACGAAGGTAAAGAAACAGGTTCATTAAAGGTGAATCATTGGGCATTGAAACAGTTGCCCCAGTAGTTGTAATGATGAAACATTTTCTTAATACATTAAAACATAATACTACAAATCAACTTTTAGCTCCTTCTGTGGATTTCAAATTAAATGTTAAATGATGGAAATGTAATTGTTTCCAAATATTCAAAGATTGAAAGACATGTTCATAGTCTAAATGTTACAGCTTTGATGAGAAAATGTTTATTTTGGTGGTTAAAGACTTCAGTCAACTTAGATTCTCAGCACTGCTACACTGCAAAAAGGTATGCAGGGTGTGGGAGGACTGATAAAAAGTAAAGAAAAAAATCTCTAACTGCTTCAACTTCACCTCAGGTCAGTAGTATGAAGGTTAAAAACTTAAAGGCCTGGCTGTGTTTCACAGTGAACAGAGCAGACAAGGCAGCGAAATGACCTGACCTCAACTCCATTTCAAAGCTCTGATTTATAGCTGGTAAGGTTCAGTTCAATTTAACTCTTCTGCCATGAACACTGGGCAAATATCCAGCCACAGTTTTCTCAGAACCTGGGTTAAGACTGAAAGAAATCAGTGATTTAAAACTGCAGCACATATATAATCATTCCAGAGTTTAAAAAAATTACTAATCATCTGAAATTATTGACATGTAGGGCTCTGATTGTTATTTACAACTTTATAATACTCTCATTTGTATTTGTAATGCATCAAAGTAAAGGTGCAGTTTATTCTAATCTCAAATCCTTTTTTAATATTTTAAAATATTAAGAACACACTTTTCACAAGCATTTTTTCTGTTTTAATGCATACAAAGATGTGTTTCTAAAACAACAAAAAGGGCTGAAATACAGTAATAGTCAGTAGTTTTCAAAAACCTTGAGGACATCGTAGGAAAATTCAGATCAGCTCATAAAATTTGGCTTCTGTAGAAACATTGCATTGTAATTAAATGCTTCTATTTAAAAATTGCAAGAATTTTTTAAAAAGCGGACGCTGGAAAGTCTCGTATTCTAAATGAACTGTGTAGCAAACCCTGAATTATTTATTTAAAGTTACCGTGGTCCACACCATAGAGCTTTTTTTTGCCTCTCATTGTGACTTGAATCAAGAAAAATGCTGAACAATGGGCCGTTCCTCATGAGGCTATTTAAAGACTAAACTGAGCTGCTTGGAAAGATTAAGGAAGTGAGACACAGATTCAGTAATAAAACTAATGCAGTTGGATTAATGAATCTAGTTGTTGTATTGAATATAAAAAAGGCAAATTTAATAATCCAGCTGCAGTGTGTATCCATGATCCAACACAAAAAGCAACAAGTTGGTTGGGATGACGTGTAAAAGCTGGAAAAGCCACAGCAAAAGGAAAGAAAGACAAATCTGTTCCACTCACCAAAGTTTGACAAAACCTTTGCAGTCTTCCATAAGGAATGGAGTCTGCATACATTATGTCGGACATTAAACTGAGTTGCCAAATCTTAATGGAGAACAAGAAGCACCCCCACCCACTCAAGTACAGATTCCTTTTTGGACGAGAATGATGGAAAATACTATCAGACGTGCTGCTCTGCAAACTCCCACAGCAGCCTGTTTTCAGCTTCGATCTGGCCACCGTACCGTTCTCATGCTCATCAAGCTGCTCAGTGACCATTCCATCTCTTCAGATGGGGACTGTTGTCACTGTGGAAAATTGTCCCTCATCCAGATAAATAGGCGTAATAAAGAACAAACGCATGACTCAGATGAGATTTTGTTCTGGGTTCTTGTGACAAGTGGGAATAAATGGGCGACCAGGATGTTTCGCTGTGTGAAACCGACACATCCGAGAGTTCTGGTCCAGCTTGGATCAAACATGAGCTTGTTAAAAAGCAGAGGCCTGACTCATGTGACCAGATGAAAGTCTAATATTGTCAGAAAGCTGATTCTTACCACAGCCATATTGCCCACTCTTCAGTCAGATGGACTCTCATGTTCCCATGTGCTCCGATGACACAAAACTGTCCCAGTGTTAAGCCTCCGTCTCTTCATCCGATCCAGACATGTGCTTTGATGTCTCTGATAATGCATGCTGATTGGACAGCTGCTGATTTAATTGAATGAGCTGAGTTCAGAGCTCAAGCTGTACACACACTCCGCAACAAATATTTAATAGAAATTGTGAGGCTGGCAAAATATATGGAAAGTTTAAACCTGATGTCTGTTGTCTCCCTGAACCTTTAGGTTTTTTTTTTGTTGTTGTTGTTTCATGGTGGTTCATTTCTGTAGGAGTTAAAATGTTGCCTCTAAAATGTTTAATGCTAATTATGCAGCCCCTCCAGGAAGTTGTAATCACAACTATTAATACAAATTCAGTCATCAACTTTACAGCAAATCTGACCAACCACCTTAATGTTTTCTATATTTTCTCCTTTTCTTGCCAATCGAAATGCTTTTTTTGTGAGGATCTTGTAAGGATTTGCTTCTACTGTATACACAATAGTGGGCGTAGCTGACACAGTTTCTGTATCTGTGCCCTCTTTCAGCTGTTACATGCAGATAATGTTACCTAAATAATGGTTGGTTAATCCATGCCAGTGTATCATATTGAGCTTGTTAACAAGAATAGTCATGTCGTTTTTGCCTACTTTTCATTCCTTGCTATTTAGTTAATGCCTAATTAAACCCAATCCTGTTTAATTTCTGTAGAGAAGTTGTACCCACTGTTGCTTTCCTTGTATTTAAAATAAATCTTTATTGTCACAATAGAAAGAGCAGAGAGTCAGGGAGGAGACTTTAGACCAGAGGCCAGCAACAGGATGATGATGCAGGGTCTTCTCAGGTAAGGAGGGATTAGAACTTGATGAGAAAAGGGGAAGGAAAAGTACAGCAATTTCAACTGTTCTGCAAGACCAGGATTTGTCAAAACAAAGCTTTAAAAGTTTACAACTCTGACTGCAACGTTTAAGAAAAAAAAAAGTTGCTGCAAAGTCCATAATTTTAGGTTGCATTAATCACAATACAAACATCGCAGCATCCTGGAGGGACTGATTATGGACTAAAAATATGAAACAACTGGTGAGACTGTCAGAAAAACTCCACCTCGAAGATATTTGTACTGCTTTTTTGTTTTATTGTGTACAGCTGACAGCTTACTTCAACTCCTCTCATATTAAGTAATTTCCCCAGCTTCCTCTAAAACCGAAACATTACCCTAGGCACTATGCAGTGATGCTTTGAAAAGCAGCTGGATCACAGGATCATTTCTGCCATGCAAATCAGACCACCAGCCACAGGCTGCTTCTCATCATAAGACTGCTGCAAGAGTTGAAGAGTCTTGATCATCTCTGATGAACTATTTATGAATAGCCGGTCCTTTGCTTTGATAGGAGCTGCTTGCAGTTCTCCCAGTAGACACTGGGTGGTGCCAGCGTGTCAGATCATAAATCCTTTTCTGAATAATGTTCTGGAAACCAATGGAAGCCATGTAACATTACATGTTAACGTTTTGCAGGTAGTATAGGATCCTTGTGGTGGGACCCTGTCCAGCGGCTGCTTTTTTCAGGGGCCTCAGACCACAGCATCATCATGTGGGACATCGGGGGCCGCAAGGGACGGACACTTCTCCTGCAGGGACATCAGTAAGTTCCTCTGTAGTCTGCACAAGTTCATTAGGTTTGAATCTTCTTTGGATCTGCAAAGGGTGGCCATAGAAATGCTGGTCTGTGATCCAGACTGTAAAAAAAGAAAACTCACCTGTACTTCTCTGGTTTCATCATTTCTTTGATGAGGTTTTACGATTACAGAGTCTGTAACACTAATATCTTCAAAGGCGAATCCCCTCAGAGTCGGTAACTGTTGTCTCCAGGGACTGACTTATTTTTGTTTTTGTATCTCAGTCCTCATAAATATTTCATCACCTCCCTGCCTGCCTGTCTGTTATAGACATTATCACACAAGCCTGTCAGCACTGATGAACACAGAGGAAAAGGCCATGGTGAATTCTGACATTCTGCAGCAGGATTTGCAGATAGTTTGGTCAAAGATAAAAGTTAGATGAGTAATTTCTGCAGAAATATGTTTTATCTGTAAATTAATGTAATGTTTGTCCTTTTTCTGTTATTTAATTTTTGACATTGCATTCTAAAATGTTGCCAGTAGATGTCAGTAAATTCTTCAAATGATGGGCTTAGTCTATTTTTAACTGTTGAGTTGATTTGCATAATGTGCCATTTTAAGGTTCCATAAAGCATGTATGTTTCAGGTTTTGTGTGAAATGAGCAGTAATCTATTAATCAGCTTGTAGGGATATTGGATGTGTCTTTGCTTTTACATGCGCATAATTTAAGGTAACTCATCCATCAAAGTGGGGAATATGAGAATGTCTGTTTCTTTGGAAGCCCACAAACAACAATTTTCTTGGGATTTTATGAAATTGACTAACACAAAGTAGTTGAATACAGAAATAGAAGGAGAATGACATTGCTTTTGACATTTGCATGTCATGATTTTCAGTTCTTCAAAATGAGTAAATATTTTGTAAAGCCACCTTTTAATCCTTAAAGAACAGTTATGTTAAAAGTGGACATCACACTTCTCTGATTTATTTATTTTACTTTTGCAGCTATGTATGTATGCCTTACCTTTCACTACTTTGTGTTGGCCTCTCACATAACATCCCATCAAAGCACATATGAAGTTTGTGTTTGTATTAGGACAAAATCTGACTGTATATTTTTTGTGAGCCACTATACGCCCACTTTAAAACCTTGAAATGATGTGAATCAACGGTAGAAAATAATCCAGTCTCCGTCTCCCTCAGTGAGCGCGTGCAGGCGCTGCGTTATCTCCAGTTCACAAGGCAGCTGCTGTCGTGCTCAGCCGATGGAGGCATTGCAGTGTGGAACATGGACACACAGAGAGAGGAGGTTTGCATCACTGTTGCAGCACTGACAATTATCATTTTCATGATTTGAGGAAATGTTAATTTTTTGTGTTTAATGCTTAGACTTATTGTGCACGTGTCTGTGTAGGCGCCTCAGTGGTTAGACAGTGACTCCTGTCAGAAATGTGAGCAGCCTTTTTTCTGGAACATCAAGCAGATGTGGGACACAAAGACCTTGGGACTCAGACAGGTACCAACCACACTGTCTCACAGAGGACAGGAGGCTCCAGTCACCGTCATAAATCCTGGTGATGCCAACGTGTTTGTTGTGTGTGTGTGTGTTTGTTGTGTACAGCACCACTGCAGGAAATGTGGGAAGGCTGTGTGTGGGAAATGCAGCTCGAAACGCTCCACCTTCCCGATCATGGGCTTTGAGTTCCCGGTGCGAGTGTGCGACGCCTGCTTCGATACCATCAAAGAAGAAGAGTAGGCATAGGCTTTCTCTGAATGTGTTTGTGTTTTTATTCTGTGCGACCGTGATTAAAAACGCTGTCATCGTGTGTTTGTGTGTGTGTGTGTGTGTGTGCGTGCGTGCGTGCGTGCGTGCGTGCAGCCGAACACCGTTGGCCACGTTCCACGAGGGGAAACACAACATCGCCCACATGGACATGGACCCATCCAGAGGCCTGATGGTCACTTGTGGAAGCGACCGCATTGTTAAGGTCAACAACAGAGCTTTGATACCAGATGATTCATGCGTGTTGTGGCTCTGTTTGGAACAGAGGGCCTTTGAGCCGACACTGAAGCTAAAACTAAAACTCATCCCAAGCTTTAGGAAGTTAGATGTAGAAATGAGAATTCAAGAGTTTACACAGGTTAGAATTAAGTAATCTCTGGACCAAGATGGAAATTATACTAAATTATGAACTCACCTTCTTAAAGGTGCAGTATGTAACTTTTCTAAAGAAATGTCAATTATTCTCATATATGTGCTGCTCAATGTGCTAATGGAGGAGAAATAACTTACCTTCGAAATGTAACCAAAGTTCTATTTGGATCACTTTTACATTTTAAAAATGTTGAACCATTTATTACTGCAGAAAATTGTCCTTCTACATTTAAGCCAGGGGATTTAGGCACCCATTATTAAACTTGTAATGAAAATATTTAAGTTAACTGAGCATCAATTTACCTGCAAACACTCCCCAAGAAATACAACTAGACTAAATAATTACTTTTCCACTTCCAACCAGTGTGGACTGGATCTATAAAATGACAATAATTCTACGCATCTTGATACAAGTTGTTATACAGACACACATCACCTGCTACACTTAAATCCATCAACTATTCAAGTTTATCCAGCTTGGAGTTGAAAAATATGCCTAATAGTGATAATCAGGCCAATATGCTCAGTTGCTTAATAATTGTGAATGCAGTGTTGTTTTGTTATCTCTGCATCACGCTCATGGTTTTTCTGTTTAATTGGGATTATTGTCTCAGTAATGAATCCAAACAATGATCATGTCTCGCTTTCGCTTTCCTGACACTAATGATGTCCATCTCCACAGATCTGGGACATGACACAGGTGGTTGGCAGTAGCTTAGCAACAGGTTTTTCCCCTCGCTGATTGGCCCAGCCCTCTACATGGTACCCTCGCCTGCCTCAAGCCCTCCCCCACGCTCTCAGTGTCATGGAAACCCCTCTGTACAACCCACCTCGCCTTCACGCCTGGGGTCCGCCGCTCCAGCCAGGCCTGCTCTGGGTGAACGTGTGTGAGCCCCTCCACATCTCTTCGTCTTCTTGCAACATATTTTGCTACCTGTCAGTCTGACTGATTCAGACTGTTGCTCTGATCTCAAACTGAACCCTAAGCACAATGAAAGATGGATGTGTGTGCGCGTGCATGTGTGTTCTGTTTTCTTCTGGGGGAGGAACGGTATTGCTTTAGTGTTTACACTGAATATATTGATCCTTTTTTCTTTTTTTGGGGGATAAAAGTATTTTTTTTATTATTATGATGGCACCATAAAGCTAGTGTTCACCATTGCAGACCTGCCATAGCTGTAAATATGAGCTCCCGCTACCTGCTTAATCCCAGGCTACTTTACAGAAATATTCACCTGTAAATTCTTCTCCTTTCTGCGTATAGTGGATGCTTAAAATGTTTTCTGATTTCTTTTTCACTAGCTGGCCTTAAGTCACTATCTCAGGAGCTTTTCCCATCAGTAAATTGTCACCGGTTGGACTTGGATGGTGTCAGTCGTAATGGTTCCTAAACTTTAATCTGAAGAAAGTTACTAAAACGGCCTCCTGATGGGTTAAGGGTCGTCGGTGATGTAGTTGTCAGATGTTTGCTAGGCAGCAGCTAACCCACCCTCCACCTTTTGGGAGGTGATGATTGGTTTCTGTAGTAACCAGCAAAGTCAGCAGCAGCATTGGATTGCAGGTATGCACTCAAGCTTGTGGGGTTACCTTTAGAGATCATGATTTCTCAGTTTTAGGATGTTAAAGTGCAAATTTTTCTCACAGGTGGAGGTGAATCAGACAAACAGCGAATTGAGGTTGTGGATGAGTTGGCCAGACTAACTGCATCCCCAGCTGCTGAGATGTTGACTTGTTCCTGGTCACATCTAGATTCCTGTAAAGGCCTTAAAAATAAAGATGACCCACTAAAAGCCTTCTGAGCAGTTCTTCAGCTCGTACGACTGTTCATTTTCACCATCCCTACTCAGTTGTTCCCTCCTCACACACATTTGTGCATCAGAGATGTCTCTTTGCACTGAATTGAACAAGTCAATCTTTGTGATCCACCCCATTTGTACGTTTGGATGCAGGAGTGCAGTTTTCCTGTGAATAGCAGCTGGAATCATCTAATTTCAGACTAAAACTTGCCTTATTTGTAAGTGGAAGACGATAAGAAACATTCTGCTGGAGTGGATTCATATTCTAGTTTTTGGGATCGGTGGTGTATATTTATATTTTCAGTAAAATATAATATGTGTATCCTCTGTAGGTTTTTGTTTTCTGTGCCCACATGACATCTTGATTCCCATGTAACGCGTTAAAACCGGTTCCTCCCTCACTTCCAAAGCGCATCATGCAGACTTGGTGTAAAGATGAGCCTGGTCATCAAATCCTGTCAGCTGTTTCATGTGAACGTGGATGGGATGGTTTTGTTAATAAAGTGACAGCAGAAGCTTGATCAGTTAATGCTTAGGTGTTTCATGGTATTATTGAGTTATCCTGACACTACCGTGTTTTTTTTTTTTGTTTGTTTGTTTGATTTGTTCTTTCACTTTTATTTTTTTAAATGTGAACAAACTTCCAGATCATCTGTATGTCTTTCATACCATTGGTGGAAATTGGGTTTTGAGGATGAGACGTGTCTTAAAACTAATTTGCATGATGTATTTATTATTGTAGCCACTGTTGATAGTAAAGTGGCAGGTACCAATTTTAATACAGTCTAAAATTGACAAGATTATATTTTTCTTCTTCTTCCTTGAGCATACTAATGGCCAAATTTTTCCTCAAAGCTAAAGTAGGTAGTATCTTATCTGTTGGTTTATTCATTTAATATAAATCCAAATCAGATGGTCCTGGTTAAAACTAATGGCTTGTTCAAGAGTTTATGACATCAAACATCTTTAAATATTATCTCAAAAACACCTGTTTTTAATGTTTGCTTTAATGATGATCGGATCATCATTAAAAGGTTCATGGAGGTAGAAACTCCAATGATGTTCCTGTTTGAAACAGATTCAGACAAGTAGTTTATCTGTCACTGATCAGAGTCAGTGACAGACAAAATAAAATTCTGTAGCTATATGTTATATATTCTTATATAGAACTGAATTGTGTGTAAAACATGACATTCGGGGAATTGGAGATGTTTTGAGATGGTAGAAGTCTGGTCTTTGTTCCTCTCTGACTTGCCATTAGCTTCAGCCTCTCAGAGCAACTAATCTGAATTAAGATTAAATGAGTGTGGCAAGAGAGTTGCACTCTGCAAGTAAGATATTATTTATTAATAACAAGACCTCACTTCAAAGTTCTTCAGCTCCCCTTCAAAGGACACTGAAGACTTTCACCTGTTGAACCCTTTTATCTGCCACATGCTGAAGGGGAATTGCATTAGGTTTTCATAAAGACAGCACTGTGCTACTCCAAAAATATATATATATACAAATATATTTACATATATATTTATACACCCACAGAACAATCAGTGGAGTTTATAAATGGTGAACTTGTGGATGTGAAGTTAAAGAAAGAACTCTAAATGATCCATCTTTGAGTAGAAACTAAGATCTACAGTTTAATCTCTGCCTCACATCAGTCATTTCATCCATTATTAATCATTGCATTGACTGAGGTAGACTTAAAATGCTCCTTCATGTCTTAAAGACTTAATGTGTCTTAAGCTCCTTCCACTCATGCAGAATCTGTATTCAGAACTTGTGAAAGGATCTGTTACCTCATTTCATGAAGCATCAGAAGAGGCTCCTCATAGAGCACAATGAAGGATCATTAGCAAAGCTACGGTACAATCTGGAGCCTGAAAAACCTTTCAGTCATTACTTATCGGGTCCTTGGCAGATGTGTGGGATGTTAAAGGAATGATAGATGCTGAGATTTGCTGTTTGCGGAAATAGCTCAAGGAATAGATCTTGAGATTGTGCGTCGCAGGAAGGAAGCAGTGGATTTAGTCACGTTATCACTAGTTTATGACCTCTGTCACATAATGGAAGTCACCTCTCGCATCATCTTTAGCACAAGAATAGTATTATTCTTTCTTTTTTTCCCTCCACAATTCATAAAATGTAACATAATTCTCTCTTGAAGCTACTTGTAATTGATACTTGCCATTCCAACAAGGTTGTGGTTAATGTACATCTGCAAATAACTGTATTTTTAAATGCTTTTGTTGATATTTCAGAACTGACTTGGGTCTCCATGTGCCCTGAAAGCAGAGCACTGAAGAGCATAAACCACACTTAATAAAGATATTTGATATGTTTGACTGCTGTTTGTTTTGTTTGTTTGTTTTTTTTTATTAGTAAAAATCCAATCAAAACAGCAACACACAAAACGTTTTGTAAGTTTGTTTTATTGACGCATGAGTTAACAGAAAAGTTATAGGAAGGGCAAAAAGGTTTTTCAAAGGTGCTGATATCAAGTCACAGGTTTGTAAATATGTTGCACATGTCAAGCGATGCTGCTGCGCTGTTTGTGAGAACGCTTCACTTTTACTGGGTTCACCTTGCACTGTACAGTAGCTCCACAACACAACACGGCACACACACGGGTTACTTACAGGGGTGTTAGATGCACATCACTGGACACGCGTGTGAGTCAGAAACACCAGCATGACGCTGAACCCATGACTGGTGAGCGAACACATAAACGTGACCGTGGCCATATCAGATTCCCATCTGATTGACATTAATAAAGTCACAGTTATAATTGTTTGAACTTCAATCATCGCTCTCAGCTGCAGATATGAAAGCAGCATCACTGTCAAACATTTCTGCACTATAAAATATAAAGTCCTGAAAAAAGCTAACCTTACAAATAGTTATAAAGCGTTACCGATCTGCAGTCCCTCGGTTATTTCTAAATTTAGTCTGCTACTGTTAGGCTGGGTTTCCAAAACTGTCCTTAGCACTTTACAGATCTCTTTTTTTTATATCCCACATCAACTGATACCAACAGGGGTGCTTTGGATAAAGTAGATGTGCTTCCTGTCCAGCCTCGACCAATAGGAGCTGATGGTGTTAGTGGCACTGGTCTCTCTGGGTTGGTTCTGGCTCAGTGGGGCTGAAACGTCTTGGCCAGATCCTCCAGGAGCACCATGAGCTTCTGCTCCTCCAGGGGGGAGCTGTGGGTCCAGGCCAGGGGCAAGTGGGTGGGCACCGCCTTTCGGTCTGGGTACACACACAAACAGCACTGACTCCATATGTGATCCAGGTGTTTTTGTTTTTTTTGTTGTACAGTAGTTTTAGGCTTTCACAGGTCTTTATTTATAAACGATCAGCCTTGCTACAACTAACTGAACTGGACAAGGAAAAATTAGAAGAAGTTGCATTAAAAATAACATCTCTACCTTATTAAATCAACCCTCTTATTTCATTAATGTAGCCAGGCATGTCCGATGAACGGCTCCATTAAAGTCAAAACAAAGAGAGCTACATTGATCCCATAATGAAGCCACATTATGTCTTTAAACCACAAGGCTAGCAAAGCAACTTAACTTGTCTCAAGAGACTGAGATCACAAAACAAAATCCTTAAAAAATTAGAGCATAGAAAACTTTTTTTCAGCAGGGAGGTTTGATCATTTCAGTGGTGTCGGCTCATTTAAAATGCTGCTGCCAGCATCTTGACCAATGTCAGGAAAATGGATCCAAATACACCAGTCCTCCAATCGTTGCATCGGCACCTTGTTTGTCAAAAGATGGAATGTAAAATTTTATTGGAGGGTCTATAAGAATCTAAATGGCTCCTTATAAAGACCTTAATACATTCAGGTTTTCATAGACCACCCACTAAGGTCGTCCCATGGTTGGAAAAACAGTACTTAGAGCCAGTGGGAAAATGCTATTTGCGTCACTTTGTGCCATGCAAATGAATCCAAATAGTTCTGTCCCCTTCAGCTAAGTGTTGCTGTTATTTTGTTGCTGTTATTGATATGAAACAATGAATATCTTTCAACTCAAACTTAACTACTGCTATATATAATGGCCTCATTATACATCTCATAGAAACATGAGTGCGCCATGTTTTTGTCGGTGCTGAAGTGTGTTTCCTGTTAGGCCAGAAGCTCTCGGAGACCAATGAGGGCTTTGTGAAGGTGCGTTTGTTCACGATCATAGAGGCACTGTACTCTCTGGCAGTATCTGGCACCAAAACCAGCCCACTCCAGCTGCAGTGGACTCATGCCAAATCGGTTCACAAACACACACACTATACACACCACCCCACCCACAAACACTTTCCCCAGACTGATCTACTCTTTTCATCCTTCAAACAGCTTTTTGTTTGTCCTCGGGAATTAATTTAGTGCTTCTGAAGGCTTTTGTAAAGCCCTATAAAAAAGGCCTGCGGACATGTGACTATGGCAACATACCTTGATAGAAGCGTCCGCTCGGGTTTTTGGTAGCAGCCTCGGAGATGGCAAGCCACACCACTGTGTCGGCCCCCTGGTCTGGGGTCCGGAGGCTATCCTTCATGGAGCGATGGAAGTCCGGCATCGCATTGGCCACTGCTGCAACAGATAGATACAAATACAGAACACATAGATGGCAATGGTGATTGGTTGTCAGCGCACAGGTGGAAAATGGATGCTCAAAGTTCTTAGTGGGTGAGTTAACCTGGAGTGTTCACCCAGCCTGGATGCATGACGGAGAAGTGGATGTTAGCGTGAGTCTTTGCCAGCTGCTCTGTCATCACCACCTGCTGCCTCTGGAAGACAAACGCGTTTGCATGTTTGTTAAAGTAACGAACCATGCTGGTTACCATAACCCAGATCAATTTACTGCACTGATGATGGACTTGTCAGAGGTTTCCAAAGCTCAAGAATGACAAAGACTGAAAGGTTAACTCTACAACAGTGGAAGCATTTAGAGAAGCTAATCAGGAAGGTGCAGGTGGTTGGAGACAGAAGGACTCTTGCTGAAATAACATCACTGATGGAGAGTGTCTCCCCGTCTACATGAAGATGTTGCTGAAACGGAGAGCACAAAGGAGCATTGTCGTAGATTCTTCCTCCCAGTAGCTGTTAGACTTTATAACCAACAAACTCCCAGCTAAGTCAATAAGTGTTCAAGGTTTTGCATAGTTTGGACTGATTCTGAGTAACATTCCTGTTGGAAACTGCACATCTTTGCTGTTGCAGTTTTTATTGTCACTAATTGTAAATCTTTTAATGCTCAAATATACCTGCACATTTCTAACATTTTTAAATCAATATATTCAACTAAACATCTCTTTGGCCCAGAATACTAGAACTGCATAATAATTTTTAAACATTTTGGCCTTTACAGTACACTATTCATCCTGTTTATATTGTATGTTTGAGTGAACCTACTTGTTTTGATCATCTGTCTCTGTGCTGCTGTGGCCAGGAAATTTACCCATTATGGCTCAATAAAATTAATCTCTATTGTATTTCATAAACTTCAGATCTTTACTAAAGGCCAAGCAGTAAAATTAGTTACTTTATCGTTTTATTATACTGATTTGATATGTTTTTAAGCAGTTTACATCTGTTTTATTTTATCTTGTCAAAATAGCATACTCAGTGCATACGCAATTATATATACAGTATACAGTGGATGACAAGAGTAGAAACCCCTGTTAAAGTGCCAGATTTTTTATTACAAAAGAATAAAACCATGTTAAATCAATTACATCTTTTCATCTAAACTAAAATGACAATTTGCTACAGGAAAAATACACCACATTTAAAAATAACACCTTTTAATTCAATATTGGCTGCAAGAGTTCATTGGAGAACCAGATCTGAAACTGGTTCTGTGATTTATAAAGACATTTAGTTTCGCTCTGGGGTTACTGAAGTAATTTTATTAGAATTTTAACAGAATTATGGAGGAGGGTTGTAGGAAAGTAGCACTGTGCATAACCAACAGTGAAACATGGCTTTGGTACATAATGCTTTGGCCTGCCTTTATTCAGACTTTAGATTTCATTGTCCCAAAGGGAAAATTCTTCTCCACAAACCAGTCCCTGCACTCCCACATTTTTTTATCTTAAAATAATGTAAAATTATATTGAACTATTAGAATCCTAAAGTAAATGCATTTCCTTTTATATTTAGCATCAGAGCTAGCCTCGCTGCTTAACTATATAAACAGAAAATGTGTGAGGTCCCCTAAAGGACAAGAAGCACTCTTCCAATCTGACAGATTTAGAGAACATTTGCAAAACATATTAAACACAAAGTTATAGATCAACAAGGCAATCAGTTTATATTTTGACAATTCACCAGCAACATTATGCCGTCATCTCTTAATAGAAAACTGTGAAAAAAGCTCCCATGTCAATGGTGTAATCATTTTCTTTAGCTTGATAAATGATAAAGATAGTGAACAGCTGCGATATCATCAGTGACTGTGGCTTACATTTCTAAAAGAATAAATGAATATCAGTGCTGTGTGTTACAGTGGTTGTGTTGAGAGCATCTGCAGAGCCTCAAACCTGTCGGATGACACTGATCTGCAGGTTACAGTGCTCAGCTCTTACTTTGTGCTGGGCGTAGACCATGGTTCCATCAAATCGCCCTCTGTCAGACTGCAGGTTTCCTATCCTGAGCTTCTGCACCAGCATCCCACCCGATGACACTGTGATCTGCACACAGGAACAAAGAGAAAGGCTCAGAGCTCACGTTCAAGTGAGCTGAGGTGCAATCTTTAATATTCAGATTATTGATTATTCACTTTGTAGTGTGTCAAGTATTGAAAATCTTTTCTAGCAAAAACAAAAAACAAAAAGACAGATGTGGCTGCAAATTGTTTTTTTAATAAAAAAATGTCTGCTTTATTAAGATTCTAGTCAAACTCACCACTCTGGGATCTGTGCTCTTCTCCAGGAGGGGAATCAGACTCTTGGTCAAAATGTACACCCCTGGAAATTGACAGAATGTTCCATAACTATCCCATCTCAACATTGTCCCCACGCCTCATGCTCAACCTTTGACATACCGAGGACGTTGACAGCGAAGCTCTTCTCCAGTCCTTCGGCGTTCACATCCCGCTGACTCATGATGGAACCTGCATTATTGATCTGAGTAGATTAAAATGAATAAGGTCATTATTTGCTGGGAATAAAAAGAGAGATCTGACATTGTGAAGTTGTATTACCAGCACATTGAGAGCCTTGAACTTCCTCTTGAAGCCCTCGGCAAACTCCCACACCTTCTTTGTCTCAGACAAGTCCAGGATATGGACATAGATTTCCTGCAAAAGAGTCAGCCGTTTGGGAAGATATCATACTAGAAATTGATCTGTGGCATTTTTTGATGGAAAAAGGCAAGAAACACTTTACTTTATTTCCCGTCTCTTTGACGATGTCCGCCCTGGCCTCCTCAGCTTTATCCTTGTTCCTGCACACCATGTGGATCGTCCCTCCTGTGACAAAGATCACATTCCTGAGTCTATATGCATCCAAAATTAACAATGAGGAGAAAGAAATGTTAACAATATGACCGTACAAATGCCACAAGAACAATGAAATAGCAATACCTAATATTGTAAACCCATAAAAATGAACTAAGTACATAAAAATGTGCACAAAAGTGAAACATGTGGTATTAAGCAGGCTATTGACACTATAAAGACAGTAGCAAACAGAAGCAAACCAAGTCCATCTTTGAGTCAGCCTGACCACAAATCATTTGAATATTTTCATCTTTGGGTTGGAGTGTATTTGCCTTTCTGCTTTATGATTTCACATGAAGCTGACTCAGCAATTTCTTTTAGACATGCTACATAAATAAACTTGAACCTGAATCAATTTCTGGAACAGCCGAGACGATGCACACAATAAAATCTCAAAACGTATGGCTAATGTACAAGAGTATGTTCTTACTAGATGCCTTCCTGCAGACATTCATTTTACTGAAGCCCAATAGTTGGGAGATTTAACATTTGAAGCTTGCAGCATGAGTGTGGAGTAGTTTGCTGAAGTGTGAAGTTAACATATGTAGCGTGTTTCCAGGCTGTTTCGATAAGGCCCATTCAGAATGTGGCGCGTAAGATATGTCAATGAACTTTAAGTTAATTTATGTGTGACATTTAGAGAAAAACAAATTTGTCCTCCTTCATAAATGTAGCGCTTTGTTTGGAACGTTGCATACTTTACTAGTGCTTCAGCAATGGAGACCCATCTGGGCATAATCCATAGAGCAGGTGACTTTACACTGCCATACCAACAGGAGCCCACAGGAATCAATAGTCTTTCTTTTATTGATAATAGCATCAATATAAAGGCTAAAAAGACTTGTTTTTATCAATTCGATAGACAAGATAACACATTATGCAAAACACATGCATATTAGTCCAGGTATTTAAAAAACATTAAATTGAAGATTTTTACTAAATCACTTTTATACTGATGTGTTGGATTCCACTTTCTTTAATGTTAGATTTTAAAAAGGTTTACTGATCTGCAATTAAACTGAAATTAAATATGATTTATACCCAAGATAGAATTGTATCTGTTGACTGCTGAATGGTTTATCACATCTACATGACAAGCCTTTTATTAAATAGAAACTCCACCATAACACACAATTTAGTATTAAATAAGATAATATTGTATATATCAACAGGTGTACATTCATTTAAGTATTCTACTAAGCTTGGATAAGACTGTGCCATTTATTTTTGTGCATAATTTAGTGTGCAGGCCATCTAAAGTTATGTTGTTCATTTTATTTTTCCTTTTCTGTTTTTCCCTATGTGGGTTTTTGTTTTAGCTCATAAAATATATTGTTCAGTCTGATGAGAGTGAGACAAATATATGACTCAAACGACCCAGGAGAACAACTGATGCTTGCTCACCCTCCACTGTGATCTAGAGTATCGCTCCTCTTAAAACCGGATCAGCAGTTTTTGTTTCGCTGTGCTTGTGTCTAAGTTGATTTGCTGTGATGCTGGGAAACAACAAATACAATACCTCTTTTGGCAATAGCCATGGCAGTAGCTTTTCCAATCCCACTATTGGCTCCGGTTATCATGAAGGAACGTCCAGCCACGGACACTTCCAGGTCCTTCTCCACAAATCGCTTGGATGCTGACAGGTGGCCATTCCTGCAACAGATCACAAATTTATGAAATCTCTATGACCAAACTGCCTTATGGATCTATATTATTTCTCTACCTAACTCCCCAGTAGATAACTCTGTGTTTTCAGGTCAGAAAGGTTCGTGTGGGCCTGACCGCCCACATGTACTGTAGGCCCTTCATAGTGTTACTGTACAGATACAATGAAGGAGAGTGTGCCTGGGGCTTTGGGGTGAGACTCCCCTGTGGTGACAACAGCACTGGTTCAAGTGCGTGTTCAAAAGCATGTGTGGCACCAAGAACCTCAATTAGCCCCATTGTCCCTGAAGCCATTGTTAATGGCGCCTGAAGGGGGACACGCGGGGGCCAAGGGCGCTAAGGTTAAATGCCCCCTCTGTTCGATGGTGTCATGCAGAGAGCTATTAGCGCAGGGTCAGAGCGGGTTGCCGGGCAGGAAAGATAACACAGAACAAAGGCAAGTAGGGAAACAATCACAAAAGAATCACTTCAGACAACTTGGCATGCTGAATACTGACGTGGAAAGACGCCCTGGGGTTGGGATAGATCAAATAGTAGTAATAAAGCTCTCAGAGAACCTATTTGTGGTTGAATAAGTTATCCCTGCAGCTCCATAGCTCCTGCTAAGTCACTGTTATTTTTGGTTTGATTCAAGCAAGCATGACATTTAAACATCTACTTTCATTGCCGTAGTATGTTCAGTGATGCTGTGGCATTCAAAGGCTGAAAACTGAATCAAAAAACAAGCAAAGGTCAAGTTCTCATATGAGTTTGAAAAAGCGAGCCTCACTCCTTTCAATATTACCAGAACAGTTCAGTGATAATACCATGAGTGGCTACATAGCAGGAAGCAAAAGTTTTCCCCAGTTTATTTTAAAGCAAATTGGGTGTCACAAATGAGTGTTATTCCAACATTCCAGAAATCAGAATAAAGAACAAATAGAAATATTGAATTCATAAATTTGAATTAGTGTTTGACAATTCTTTTTTTTTTTTTTTTATATCAATGTATGTATTTTTCAAACCATCTCTGGACCTTCAGCTCTGATCTCTCACTATTTTATAAAAAAAAAAAAAAAAAATCAAATAAATGAATAAACAGAAGGAAAGAAACAGCAAACACAGCAAGTTTGTACATCAATAGTAATACCATAGTAATAATAATAACTTACTGACATTCAAAGAAAAATATCTGTAAACCACATATCTTCAATATATTATATATATTTACCTATAAAATATGACTCTTAGTACAATGTATAGGCATAAAATTATACAATTTGAAATCTTGAATGGCAAAAGTCAGACATTTTTGGACCACGTGGGGATCCTTTCTTTTTGTTAAAGCCAACATCTGAATGCTTCATCTTATAATTTGCAGCTAAAAGTCCAACATGATCTGAAAACAGCCAGCATCCCAAATGGACTTCCACCTGTCGAGATGCACAGCTGAGCAGCAGCAGCAAACGCACATGGACCAGGTGGTGATGAGCAAAACTGAGTCAGTAACTTACTTAGTGAACTCGGTCAGTCCTTTGAGGAACCAGGCGGAGTTGCGGTACAGAGACATGCTGCTGCTCTGGAAGCTTCTCACTCTGACGGCTTCTCTCCTCTTCTTTTACTCTGGTCCAGACCCACGTGCAGCTCCGCTGAACAAACATCTCTAAAGCACAACGCCAGCGGCCCCCCAGCGGCAGCAGGAAGACATGCATTCATTCAGCTGGAAGAAGAGCTTCACAAAGTCAAACACCTTCAGTAAAATTTTATTTATTTTTTCCCCCCTTTTTAAAAAAAATTACACTATGCTCACAATGTCTCTCAATTTGGGTAATTATTTATTTTAGGCACAAAGATAGATAGATAGATAGATAGATAGATAGATAGATAGATAGATAGATAGATAGATAGATAGATAGATAGATAGATAGATAGATAGATAGATAGATAGATAGATAGATAGATAGATAGATAGATAGATAGATAGATAGATAGATAGATAGATAGATAGATATAGATAGATAGATAGATAGATAGATAGATAGATAGATAGATAGATAGATAGATAGATAGATAGATAGATAGATAGATAGATAGATAGATAGATAGATAGTTGGTAAAATTATACTTTAAAACAGCTGCAACATGAACAAAGTGTGTGTAGACTTTAATAACATTCAGAAAACTAACATAGTTTATCCGTTAGATTTCAGCTCCTGCACGTAATGATTCACACGCTGCGTCAACTCGGTGTGCTGGTGTGTAAATGGTGCGGACCCTCCTGAGGCTCCACGGCAGCCAATCAGCCGCTCGAGCGCAACTGGGTGCGGCTGTGACTGAACAAGGTGTGCACGCCTTGGTTTGTGATAGGACAAACAGTTCCTCAGTGCAATGAGTGCGCATGTACAGAAGCACTAACAATCAGGACAAGGTGCATCGCCAGTCTGTCCTGTTTCGTGGCTTTATAGCTGTTTTATCAAATGGTGAGTATCAGCTTTGTTTTCTATTTCTACTTTTGTATGAGTAAGACGTATAGCTTTAATTCATGTTGATTGACAAAAACAACAACAACAACAACAACAACAAAAAACATTTATTTCCTTCGAAGTGCAATGTTTCTTCCTGGCAAGTAAATATTAAATAATTGTCAGTCCTCAGATATTTGCATAACCAGTGGCTTACAAATGTCAGCATATTTTAAAATCAAGAGTTTGCTGTAGAGATATTGCTATAGTCCACATGTTGAGGTTTATTGTGTTGCACTGAGCCTGCAGCTGCACCTTGGGGCAAAGCTCTCATTAATTACCCTTGCACAACCCAAGCCTTGTATTTACTCCCCCACAGCACTCAGAGGTGATTTACATGCGCTGTTTCCCAGGTGATCCTCCCTTTATCTACCTGGTTGTGCAAACGCTGTCTGATTGTGGTTTCCGTGTCTAAAGAGCGTATTGCTGCATGTCTGGCTTTAAGTGAGCTTGTTGTTTAACAGCCATCAACATGCTCAACACGCAACCAGATTTATTTCTAGATATGACATTTAACAGGCTGCTTTGGAACTGTCTGCAGCAGTGCACTGTGTAAAAACAACCCTCTTTGAATTATTGTGTTATTGGGTCAAATATAATAGTCAGGTTCGGGATTTGACCCAGCATTCTGGGACATGGTCTTCAACATGAAAAATGGGTTCAAGTCCTTATCTCTATTTAGAGATAAAAAAAAGAAGAAAGAATAGCCCATAACTGGAATAACTAAGTAACTCGAATAGTAACTCCATTTCCCTGTAACTTATCAATTGTGGTATTAAAAAAGCCTCATCCTTTTAATGCTCCAGTTTAAAAGCCAAGATAATTTAGCCAATTCTAAAGTAACTTTATTGTGTTTATTGTAAACAAGCCAAAAGCCTGCAATCTTGTTTTTTCAATCAAATAATTGACAGAGTGCAGCAACAGGTGGAGGAAAGTCAGTTCTTTGTTACTCTGTGACACCCAGAGAAAACTCTGGCAAGTCTTTCACGGTCTCTAGCATGTCATTAGTAAGACTTTAAATGACATAAATTAATATTATAATCGACCTGGACTCTTTTACGCAATGCTACAAATCAGATTTTGGTGCATATTTTGGTTTTATTACACACTGCACATGCTAAAATGCTTATTTTGGTTGAGCCAAACAAACTGGCTCACAAACTCTAACCTGGTGTTTGATCAAACTTATGTCCCAAAAGCAAATGACCTGCCAATCAGCGTGTGAATCACAGTTCATTACCTGCAGGAGCTGAAATCTAACGGATAAACTATGTTAGTTTTCTGAATGTTATTAAAGTCTACACACACTTTGTTCATGTTGCAGCTGTTTTTAAAGTATAATTTTACCATCTATCTATCTATCTATCGATCTA